>NC_088875.1:49467769-49485388 GCF_032884065.1 Artemia franciscana
AACAGCTTACAATGTAATACATTGTCCTTAATTTAAATAGCACTCAGTCCAAAAACAATAAAAAGACATCCTGGTATGTTCCCCCTAATGTAGCCTAATAAAACATTCAATTATAAGTTTCTGAAAAGTCAAGAGAAACTTATTTATGAGCCTAAATAACAAGTCGTAAACTTGAGTATAATAAACCTGTGTAATATTCAGATCTTATCTAATTAGTAATCACTTCAAATCTAAAGGTTTATCGAAAATGCTGTATTTATAATGCACATCTTCAACCGACTAGATAATTGCGTTAGGAATGTATTTCTACCTAATGGAAAAATGCGTTTTTTTTTCGTTATTCAATCAAGTTGAAAATAACACACTTACCTATTTCCTGACTAACCTAAAGGTTTTATATAAGGAAAAAATTAATGAAAAAAAAAACATTTAATAAACCATATTACGCTGTGCTGTCCCATAAAAAGAAAAACTTCACTAAGACTAAAATGTGCCGTCACGCGCTGCGCTAAGATTCTTCATTAAGTTTGTGTTTACCAAACTATATTATGCGCTGCAAAACTGTGCATATACTAATAGAATAATTTAATTTCCTTTCAACCTAAACAAAATAATACTATAGCAAAAATCTTACTGAAAAAAGCATGACTTGTGATTAGAAGTTAAAAGTAAAATTTTTATATGCTTATAATTTAGTTAATTTATATGCTATTTAAAAAAAACATTTTTTTTATTTAAAAATAAGTAGCCTAAAGAACTTAATTCTCCTTAAGATTATAGATCAAAATTGTTTATAGGAAACAAATTAATTGTAATACAAACCATCCCCTTGGTGTTATATTAATCCCTTAACCAACTCTGTCGGTTAAACATTAAAAAAACCTAATTAAACATAAATGCTACTATTTTAAACTGTAGGCTATATTAAACTACATGCTTAATACATATGTAAGCATGTGTATAAATTTAAATATAATAATTTTCCTTCCCCGACAAAATTTTACAAAACAGAGTAGTTTAAATAATTCTTTGTCTGAAACTCGGCTGGAAAAGTATGATTTATGACAAATATTCTTTTAAGAAATAAAAAATAAAAAAATAAAAAATGGGACAGTAGTAAAATTTTTCGAAATTTATAATCTAATAATTTAACTTTTCCTAAATAATTATGGTACAACCTCTTATTAGTTATGAGACAATATAAACTTATATTACAAAAGACTAATAGCCTACGACTTATTCCTTAAGTTGGGCTAAAATTCTACTAAATTTAAATTATAAATCAATATAAATTATAATTCAAAAGTTTTTTTTATTTGTTTTAACAACTAAGCTACTTAATTTTGAGCTGGAAGGAGTTCAAATGCAAAAGAACACTTAACTTGTCGAAAGTCAAACTATTTTACCTCAATATGACACCCTAAGCGAATTTGTGCCAATTTTGGAATAGCTATGATTATTTCTCAGTGCATACAAAAAAAAGGCTGTGATCTTTGAAACATAGTTACTAGGCCTTATAATCTTATAATATAATAATAATCCCTACTTTTAAACTCCAAACTACATTAACCCATCCATAATTAGATTTTAACCAATTAATTGGAAACATAAATCAAAACTTTAACAATAAAATAAGCCTACCCTTCTATTACACCTACATAATTAGTAATTTAAGCTTCAGGCCGTAACAAACAAATAAATTATTTCATACTTTTATCAGATATGTGTTGTAAGAAAAATTTTCCTCTTGGTTAGCAAAATTTTAAATAGTTTTCGTTCTTAACTGTTTAAAATCATGAAGAAGTTTAACGGCGATTCTCTCAGAACGCAAGTGCTATCATTTTCTTCAATATCGAGGTATTTTTATAAACAATAGAATAACTTTAATGTAAATGTTGCAAATGTCCATCCATCTCCCCCTAACCTCACGTTTAGTAGAGTAATGAACCTATAAGAGGTCTTGAGTTAACCCCATCCCATACCCAAAACAAAACATTTCAAGAGAGTCAATAATAAATTATTAGTAAGTCTCAAGTTGGTTCTTTAATTAATTGACAATATATATATTAAAATACCTAGTGATTATAACCTTAAAGTATTATGGTTTTATCTTCTAAAACACGCATCCGTGATTAATCTTGTGGTAAAAATTCCACATTTTTGGAGATAGGAGCTTGAAATTTTTGCAATAAGGTTTTCTGATACGCCAAATGCAATGGTGTGATTTTACGTTAAGATTCTATGACTTCTAGGGAATGCTTTCCCCTATTCTCCAAAATAAGACAACTTTTCTTAGGCTTGTAACTTTTGATGACAAGGACTAAATCTAATGAAACTTATACGAAAAGAGTATTTGGAGAAAGGGCGGGTTTAATTTCTTATAAAGCAGTGTGGTCTAAGAAATTATTAATGAAACTTGTATATTTAGAATTAGATTGAAGATTCAATTCTTTTAAAGTGTCTTTCAGCATCAAATTCCATTTTTTTAAAGTTTCGTTACTATTGAGCCAGATCGCTCTTTATCACAGTTTGTTACCACAAACTACTTAATTGTAAATTGATTTTATGAAAAAACACTACTTCCGTTCTCAGCTCCAATTTAGATTTGTTGATATTTTTAAATTAACTATTTTAATACTATTTCTTGATAACTATAAGGTTATTAGCCATTTAGATTAATCTATGCTCAGCAATTCAAATGATCTTTAATCAATCTCATTACCACGCAATTCATTTTTAAAAAAATATTTATTCAAAAAATAATTTATTAAACATTAATTACAGATAAGAAATGATGTTCTTAACATTTTTGATGACCATGTGAATAAGTACCCATACACAAGATATCGTATAACATGGGATAATATTCAAACACGAAAATTCACTTCTAACTAATAACAACGCTTGGAAAATATTCATGAAGTTAGACCCTAAACCATTTGAAAAATTGTTCCAACAAGTTATAAGACTCGAGAAAAACACATTTGACCTGAAAGAATCAATTTTTAAATTCTTAAGATCAGACAAGGGACTGCAAGCAAGCCAAAGCAACCACAAAGAGAAGAAAGATATACCATCCCCTACCTATCCCAAAGTCAAAACAAAGAAAATAGTTGATGATTTTGATGCAAAAATGGCCGAAATTGATAGCTATAGGACTCGGAAAAGCCATTGAAAAAAGAAAAAAAAAGATCAATTAACGAAAACCAAAACTCAGATACCGATAAAGAGACCCAAAACGTAATTAAACCAATGAAGACCCAACTTAGACAAAGAAAATTTTACGATGGACAATATGCATTATTAAACGAATTGCCAACAGTATGGAATTTCTTCAAAGAACTATGGAATAGACCAAAACAAGCTAAGAAGGCTGAGAACAAACCCGTACAAGAAGAAATAAATTTGTCTGAAATAAAGCCAACAGAAGTTGAAACGAGAGACATAATAAATATTTCCCCAAACACACAACAAACCGCTGCAATTGAAACCCAAACAACAAACATTGTATCTGACCTTGTAACACGAACAAATAAAATACCAGCGATAATAAGGGGTATAGAAAATATTGAAGTAGGATCAAATTCCATTAATGGTACCAGCAAACCGAAATACAAATTTAAATTTCAATACTTTTGAAGAATAATAAACGTTACAACGGAAGCTAACAAAATCAACACGACCTCCCATATTCCACATCTTACTTCTAATACCAAAGAAAACACAAACGAATTAATGGAAATCTCTAAAAGCACCTCAAAGAAATATGAAACGACTACCTTCTGGAAGTACGATATTCAGAACGAGGAAACCACAGCAGAAACTTAATTTACTCCAACAACAATCGAAACTGAACATACCCCAATAACAGAAGTGGAAGAAACATTCCCCACGTCAAACCCCACAACTACTGACACACAACCCATAGAGTTAGACACCTCAATGTCAGAAGTTACTACAGAAACTATTCCAGGTGTACTAATGCCAAATAACAACGATGAAATTTTAATAACAGTAAGACAACCATATCGATCAACTAGCTGGATATGGACGTCAACGAAGAGATGAAGAATACAAGTTAGATGGCAAATCCCTTTCGTCGACACCGATTATGGCAGAACACAATGCAAGGAAGGAGACAAAAAATGCCAAAATGAAAATCACTGGAGATAATGTTGGACTATAGACGGTAAAAAAAACTTGCGCACGACTGGCCATGGCTGATGAACCAGCAAAGAATGAACTAGAACCCCTCCCGGAATTAACCATGGAAAATGCTCATAAAATATCAGCTCATCAGGCATTCCTCATATTATATAGACAAAGGTTGGAAGCGTTATTTGAACTATTCAATACAGAAATACAAAAACTGAAACAAAGCACAACACGTATATTTGAAGTATTTTTCCGGAGGAGTAAATATAAAAGGTCAACAAGTTTAATCCCAATAGTAGGGGAGCTTGCTTCTCGACTATTCGGTTTGTCAACCGAAGAAGATTTAAATATATTAAGAGATAATGTTAAAAGGCTCAACACAGCCATGAATACAACACTACATGTACAAAAAATACAAGCAAGTATCGCCAACTATCAAAAGGACGAAATTGAGGCCATATTCAAGAAAATCTCAAAAACAGTCAACACAATGAATTATTTAAAAAATGAAGTAGACAGAGTAATCTCTGATTCCAGCCTAACAATGGTGTCACTCGATATTGTTATCATGTCTTTGTTGAACTTAGCTACTGATGTCAGTAAATTTGAATTCGCGTTATTTTGTAACATATAGACCAGCCCCCTCCCCTCTATAAATTTCAGGGCCAAATCCCTCATTCACACCCCCTTGGAAATCCTCAAATATAGGACCAAATCTCTCATCCATACTCTTCTAGGAACTCTTAAATTCAGGACTAAATTTCTCAGTCACACCCCTTTAGTAAATTTCAATTAGAAAAAGGTTTGAATAAAATCATTTAGAATTTAACAGTTGCTAAATTTAACAGTCTGCATAGTCCAACGCAGTTGGACTACGTGCATTTAGATAAGTTAAATGTTACTTAACAAGTTAAGTAACCAGTTATTCTGACCCCTGGGTTTTTCAACTCAAAACCAAAAGGGAAATCCTTGCCATAAAAACAACTTTTGGATGCAGGACTAGTCACATTAATAAATATTACCAATAGAAGTGGAGGTCAACTTCCACAGGTCACCAAGCCTGTCTGGCGAGTGTTTTTTAGAGAAATCGCGCGTTGGATATATGAGCCCAACGCAAGGGCGAATAGTCAGTTTTAAGGAGAGATTCGAATGCATTAGATCAATTGCTCATGTTCACCTTTTCATGCAATAAGTCATTGAAGCTATTTTGTCAATAGTTGTATATTGTAAGTAAATAAACTTTATTGTATTTAATCATCTTCTGTCTATGTTTTAGGGCATCAGGTACAGTTCCTCTAGCCTTCAGGTACGGTCCCAAGGGAATCTATATTTGTTTCAGGAGACCTCGAACAACACTGAGATGGTTCTGTCTCCCAGGTTACTGGGGATTGTGTGGTCGTACCCGCTGGCTGGATGTTTCGTCTTCTCTAGTCTACGTTATTCAGTCAGAAATGAATGATGATAGTAAGTAGTTGGTTCTATTTGGGATGTCACTTGGGTGATAGTTGTCTGGTTGAATCAGATGTGTTTCGGGCATTCTTCGGTGGTTGATAAATCATGATAGGTGTTTTGTAGTCTTTGACCATGACGTTTGTTGGCCAGCCCATTAGCTGTCATTTTAGCCAGCCCTTTGGCTGGCTAAAGAAAATGTCAATTATTAAAAACTGGAAGAGCATTTAGACCAAGATCCAGTTAAAGGAGCAGGCAGTTACATTATAGAAGAGATAGCTCCAGGTTTCGAAGAATATATTATGAAAGAAGAAGCAGCAAGACGTCTAAAGAGTCCTGTTTTTGACAAAGAAGAAGATGAAAATGAAAAAAACAAACAAGATCATCCAGCCCCAACCAGACCCAACCTGCTTATTTTGGCCCGACCTTTTGGGGTGGATTTGCTATAGGCCTGGGCCTCACTATGATCGGAGTGGTGTTGAGTAAAAGGAGATAAGAAGAGTTGAACAGGGATTTTGTTAAATTGAGGTTGAAATATATGCGCATCCTGCAACCTTGATTGGTATTTAAGTCATTTACAGTTTTCAATTTATTTTTTTTAAGAATAAATTGACTAGGACAAAAAAAAAAAAAAAAAAGTTCACCTTTTCATGCAATAAGTCATTGAAGCTATTTTGTCAATAGTTGTATATTGTAAGTAAATAAACCTTATTGTATTTAATCATCTTCTGTCTATGTATTAGGGCATCAGGTACAGTTCCTCTAGCCTTCAGGTACGGTCCCAAGGGAATCTATATTTGTTTCAGGAGACCTCGAACAACACTGAGATGGTTCTGTCTCCCAGGTTACTGGGGATTATATACGAAGCCTTTTTATTTTATTAATAATTTAGCTCCCATATCCACATTAAGCTATAAGCACCTCAACGCAAACCCCCCTTAAGATAAAATCACAACCCAAACCTATTATTTTACTAAACCACCCCGTAACATATGGCGCGGCCGGGAAAAGAAAGCAGCAAAAGGAACTGAAAGTACCTACGCAATAAATGCCTACTAACATAGACAAGTATGATTATTTACATTTTATTTTTTGATTTTTAAGTGCAGTGCAATTTTACCTCGCTTTTTGAATTTTTAGGTGCAGTGCGATTTTATTTCTATTTTTGTATTTTTTTTTATATATAGGTATACCCCATTCAAAAAATAATCAAAATCCTTAAGAAATTAAAATAAAACAGTAATAAAATTAAAAAATTTGGAGATTATTTTATACCGCATACTAAAAAAAAGACTACAATAAATATGGACCAGGAACAAGATGAAATATTGAAAGCGCAACAAATTATCGCAACTTCGGTAGAAATTGCAAAATCATTACCAGAATATGAAGGAGATACGGACGTTGATCAATTCAACATCCATTTAGGACAATTTGTGGAAATGACAAAAATTGACCTAAAAGTATTGAAAAAATATGTTACTTTTAAGACTGAAAGGACAGGCGCTAACATTTCTAAAACAAATCGAAAACACGATAGGTACAGAAGCAACCTCAACAATTAACTCAATAGAATTATTGCAACAGGCCTTCCAGAAAAGATTCATTGACACAAGTTCATTGAATAAACTGAAACATGGCCTAGTTACTTTCGAACAGACCCAAAACGTTCGTGAGTACTTGCATAAGGTTAGAATCGCAACAGAAGCGCGATACGGTCCAGGAGAAGGGGAATTATATGAAAAAATCATACTAAATGCATTTAAACAGGGACTCAACCCAAAGTTATACCGCCTTTTGATAGCTAAAAATATTGATAACCTAGAACTAGCAGTTCAGGAAATAGAAAGAGCCGTAGAAATTGATTCGATTGTCCTGCAGCATCAAAAACTGTCAATAAATGCTATAGAAAACAAAGCCCCGATAAAGTCAAGAGATTCCTCTCCGCGATTTTTCTCCCGAGAATCATCGCCCAAACCTGTTCGAAATCAAATTCGAACCACCACACCTCCAAGACAAGTACATTTTGCCCCCAATAATCAATTAAGGGCACAAACTAACAATGAACCATTAAGGTGCTACACCTGTAACCGGGTAGGACATATCGCAAGAAATTGTTTCGCAAACAATAATTATCGCCCAAATATTAGGGGAACGGGTAACCGTTTGTCCAGGGGGACAAACTATAGTGGGTACGCCCCTACAGGCAATCGAGGGAACACCTTTGTAACAAGAAATAATTATCCCACCCAAAATCAAAATTTCCAACGCAATACGTATCAATATCGAGGAGGGTATCGTGGAAGGACAAATCAACCCAGTAATAGTTGGAACAGAAATACAAGAGGAAGTTACATCAGCCGACGGCAGCCATATAATAGCTCCATCTCAAATAATAACCAAGGAACCCAAAACAGAACAAATGAAAGTTCTACATCTAACATCTGGGAATCCCAGGGAAACGATATAAGCCCCCAAAATTCGTAGGACCAAAATTTGGTGGCAAGATAATTTATAGGTCCCCTCCAGTAATAATACCATTTTTAAGTGCAAATAATAATAATATGATACCAATATTTGAAAATTTTAATGCAGGAAATATTTATTTCTCAGCCCTTATAGATTCAGGAGCAACCGTAAATGTGATAAATACATCCGTATTTAATAAATTACCAAATTATATTAAACGACGAATGAGCAATATCTGTCCCAATTTATCAAGCGTAACCGGGCACGACCTGGATGTAAAAGGCACCGTGTACCTAGCCTTGCGCAAGGATAACAAAAATTTCTATACTCGATTTATAGTTTGTAAGAATTTTCCATACGAGGCAATAATAGGCGCAAATTTTTTAAAATCAATTGAAATATTATTAGATGTAGCAAATTCAAAGTTTATCTACCCGACGGACACCATATCAATAATAAATAACATACAAGCAAACAAAGTAAGGGAGAATATAGGCAACATGAAAGAGTATAGAAACAAACAAATTCAAGAAATTTCTTATTTATGGAAAAAACTTGAAAAAATAGAAACTCCAGGAAAAAAACCAGCGGAGAATCTTCTAAATTCAATAAAAGAAGAAAATAACGAAAAATATTATGGATTTGTAGTGCGAAAAATTAAAATTCCCCCTAAATCAATGCAGAGGGTCCAAATATCACAAATGTTAGAACCAGTTAATGATAAAAATGAAATTTGGGTAGCATCGCCGTCGGAAGATCTCCCGAAATATGTAGTTTGTGAAGAACAAATTATAAATTACGAAAAGGGAGAAGGTTACATTTGGGTAACGAACACCCACGAAAATGACCTAATTACCCTAAGCAAAGGGACATGCTTAGTAGAGATACAAGTAGTATCGGAAACCGATATTAATAATTGGAAAAGTTCGGAAAAAAACTTAGTGAATAATATCAATGTTCACGTTGACAAGGAATATCCACTGACAAGATCTCAATTTCTTGAGAAGTTCGAACTAAGTCATATAACCGATGTGTCATTAAAACAAAAATTATGCGACTTATTATGGGAGTATAAAGATGTCTTTTCGACATCTGAAGATGACATAGGACTTATCCCATTTTATGAACATGCAATACAAACTATAGGGCCGCCAGTTGCGAAACAACCGTACCGAATTCCTTATAAACATAAGAAATGGCTAATAAACAAAATACATGAACTCGAAAAAAATCGAATCATAAAACCAAGCATAAGCCCATACTCTGCCCCCGTCATTCTAGTCCCGAAAAAGAATAACGACCTTAGATTAGTGGTAGATTATAGAGCTTTAAATAAACAGGTAGTGAGTGACAAATTTTCCCTACCTAGAATAGACGAAATTCTAGATTCAATATCAAGAAAAAATAAAATATTTACTTCCCTAGATTTGACACAAGGTTATCATCAAGTAAAAATAAAAGGGGCCGATATTTTTAAAACAGCTTTTTCAACTTCAGAATGTGGTTCTTAAGAGTACCGTTTGGACTAAAAACCAGTTCAAGTGCATTGTGTAGACCCCTCCTTCATTTACTAAGAAGCCTAAATAACATAATTCATTTTGTTGATGACGTCATAGCTATGGACAAAGACGCGGAGGACCACTTAGTGACCCTAGCGAAAGTATTTGAGAAATTCAGAGAAGGCAATTTAAAATGTAGACCAGAAAAAGTAAATCTTTTTCAAACAAAACTAAAATTTTTAGGAGTAGTTGTAACGCAAGGACAAATTTCCCCAGACCCTGAAAAAATTAAATCCGTTAAAAATATAAAGCCCCCCCAAACAATTAAACAATTACGAGGAATCTTAGGATTAATGAGCTATTTCCGAAAATTTATAAGAAATTACGCACAAGTTGCAAAACCTTTAACGGACCTCACGAGAGGCAACCCACAAAAAATTGTGTGGTCTAAAACAGCTCAGAATGCATTAGATCATTTAAAAAAGGCTCTAACTTCAGAACCTATTTTATCATTACCCGACTTCCAAACAGGACAATTCGTTGTTACAACGGATGCCTCAAACAAGGGAATTGGGGCGATCCTCTCCCAAATAATAAATGGGGAAGAAAGAGTAATAGCGTACGCTTCTCGCACCCTGACTTCAGGAGAAATTAATTATTCTGCTACACAGCTTGAATTATTATCGATCATCCACCATTTGGACAAGTTCAGACATTATTTGGTAGGCAGAAAATTTAAACTGCGTTCGGACCACAAAAGCCTGCAATATTTGCAAACTTTCAAAAAGCCAACGGGAATACTCGCGAGATGGATTTTGAAAATACAAGACTTAGATTATGAATTTGAACATCTTAAGGGAAAACAAAATGCCCCATGTGACTATCTAAGTAGGTTTCCAGATAATACCCCAGTAGAAAATGAAAACGAAGAAGTCAACACAATAAAAGCAAAGTATGTTCCAAGAAAGAAGGGTTTAAAAATGAAGTCGGTTGAGAATAATTCGGTTGAAAAGCAACAGAAAAACAGCCCACTTTCCTTAAATTCTATAAAAATATATCAAAAGAAAGATAATACTTGTGCCGCTCTAATAGAATATTTCTTATATGATAAAGAGTTACCTGATGAAATGAAATCTTTTAAAAAAGAAATTGATAACTATTATTATGATTTCGACGAAAAAATACTATGTAGGATAATGACAGATAGCGATAAAAGAAATCAAACTTCCATTATACCAGTTTTACCCCAAATTTTGGAAAAACCCGCTTTTGAATTTTTTCATTCTGAAGTAGGAGGTCATTTGGGAATAGATAAGACATTCCATAGATTAAAACAATACTTTTTCGTTACTTCAGCCTTAACAAAGTTAAAGAATTATGTTAATAATTGTGAAACCTGTAATTTAAGAAAAAATCCTCAAGTCTACCCGAATCCAACGATAGGAAGAACGCCAACGGCCCGGTTTCCATTTGACATAGTTTCTTTTGATTTATATGGTACAAGTGGAGGACTACCCACGTCTAATGAAGGACACACCTGTGTACTGTCAGTGATTGATCATTTTTCCGGTTTCACATTTGCTAAACCATTAAAAAATCAAAGCGCTTATGCGACTTCGAAAGCTCTTGCCAAAATATTTTTTAATTTCGGTATTCCTAATACAGTATTGAGCGACAATGGCCCTAATTTCGTATCGAAAGTAACTAAGGATTTAATGTCTCTCCTTCAAATAAATAAATTGGTATCGACCCCCTATCATCAACAGGCCAATGGGAAAATCGAGAACAGACACAAACTATTCTCTAATATTTTAGGTATTTATACGAAAGAAAATCGCAGGGATTGGCACGAAACCTTAACTTATTTAACAAATGTAATTAATACAGCTTATTCCCATGTCATTCGTGATAACCCATTCTACATTTTATTCGGACGAGACTTCAGAATCCCTTATAATGAAATTACAGAGTCACGACAATATTATAATGATTCTCAAGATTATAAACAGGAATTTATCAATAGAATGAGGAAAACTTATAAACTTGTAAAACAAGAAATAGAAACATCAAAAAGAAAGCAAGAAGCAAAAAATATTCCTAACGTCAAGGGTAAACTCGATTTCTAAGTAGGAGATTGCGTTTACTTAAAAAACAAATCGGACGGCAAGAAACTTTCGGATTTATACCTAGGACCGTTAAGAATAATTAAGAGGTATGATAATAATGTTACATTTAAACTATTAAAACCAAAACAGGAAAAACCTATAAAAACCCATGTTAGTCGTATAAAAAGGGCAAAATTCACAGAAACATGGACCCCTCAACCTTCAACATCACATACCTCGGAGGACAAAAATGAACCACCTCGCTCTAGACTAAGAGAGCTTAAACCTTTTAATTTTAAACGAGGGTATTTTGAAAACAGTAGTGATGAAGAAAAATTTAATGAATTTCTAACCATGACAAATATGGTTACCCCCCCCCCAAAAAAAAAAGTACCCCCGTCGCGCGGAGACGGAAAAAAAGCGACTCATCTTCCAGTGAGGAGTCAGAAGAATTGGACTATACAATTTCTCCAAAGTCACAATTTTTTCCAGATAAAATGTCAACCCCTTACCCCCCAAAACGTTTCCCCGACAATTTGGTGAAACCTATTTCACCAATAGACAGACCTTTATCGTTACACGATGAATCAAATAAGGCTATACAGACTCCTGGGGACATTCACAAAGGGACAAAGAACCCCAAAAACAAACATTAAGAGAAGCAATGGATATCATTAACTACCCAATTAAGACTAGACAGAGTACATTTTATACTAATCCATCTACTGATGAGCAACAGTATCACGATATAACCGTCTCAAAGGCAAAAACAAAGGACTGGGTATCTTGGAAGGAAACCTTAATGCAAACAATTCCTCACCCCCCGGAAGACATGGCTTTCAAGCAGTGGAGGCACCCCAAGAAGACATTTGAATCCTCCCAAAGCTCCCAAGAATCGTTCAATTCTCCCGAGCCCAGAGATCAACAGGACGAGTCAATCAATAAACCCTCCACTTCACGAGGAGAAGAAATTTACGAAGGTCAGGCTGGATCTACACCTAGATCTCAAACTTCTACTCCAAGAGAACCAGATACTAAATCTACAACTAGTTCCTCAGATACTGAGAGTGAATCAGGCACAAATGAGCCCAAAGATGTGGAAGGAACAAGACCACAGAGTGCAACTGCCCAGGCTAAAAAGGCACAAATTAAAGGTCAAAAATTTCTTAAAAAACAATATAAAAAGTTTGACTTGATATCGCTAGCGAAGCCAAAGAAAAAAAACCGAGTCTACCGAAGAGAAGGTAACAACAAGGTCAGGCCGAGTTGTCAAAAAACCAGATAAATTAGATTATTAATAAAAGAAAAATAAAAATCTATCAGTCCTGGATAAAATAAAGGAAAAAAAATAAAATAATCATTTTTTTGCTAATTGTCAATTAATTACGCTAAGAAACCATCCCGTAGTAAAAGTCATTAAAAGAAAGTACTTTTCAGGAAGTCTGAAAGACTCCAAGTGAAAAATTGGCCTATCTTATCAAAAAGTACTCATTATTCTAAGTAAGTTCCAAATCACATTTTTTTGCTAAGAGTAATCATAAGAGTGTAACTGCTTCATTAACATTTTTCTTAAAATAATTCCTTAAAGTTAAGGATTATCTTAAAGGTTAAAATTAGAACTGCCCCGTCGACTAAACGTTTCGCCAGATAAGTAGGCGAGACACTTCCTGATTCTTGAACTTTAATTTCTCTAATAATATAACCCGTAGCTTGGTTAACATATCTTACCACAAGTATAACTCAACTGTAACAAAACGTTAATTAGAAAGCTTATTAATATTCCTAAAGCTTACGCATAGACAGAAGATTTAGGTTTGGAAACAAAAATTACAATCGAAATTACAAGAAGACTACTATACACGAAACCGGAATAGAGAAAACAAGGCGCCCTTGCGGGTTGTAGTGACAAGGCTTGGCTTGTTTCAACTTGCTTGGCCACAAACAGCCTTAAAGGACTCCTTAAAAGCCACCTCTTCATTGTTACAGCCAGCGATAAAGTGAACAAATTAAAGTACATTGCAACAAACTGTAAATTGAATTTTACCAAACCCAAATTCCCCGTAAGCCAATAATCGGTAGTTGGAGCTGGTGCTGCTTACGAACTTCGTCTGAGTTCGTTGACTGCACTAATTCGATTTCCCAATTACTATTTATTCATTGCTTCAACTCATGTTAGACCAATCAATTCAACCCGTAATATATAATACTCGCACATTCTTTGAATGAATTAGAATAAAAATCCATATACGTTGTGTTTCTCTGCTTATTACTTTAAGCATAATTCATAATTTAAGAAATATTCATTTTTTCTTGTTTCCAATATCTCCAAGTTATTAAGTCCCTTTTAACTTAATTTACTACCCCACTTACCACCAAAATATGTCCAAAGCTATTATAGATACAGAATTTATTTCAATTATCCATGCTAAGGAAAACATTATATACGCGGCCGCGATCTTAGTTCAGGATGAGAATGGTAAAGAGGTGTATTCTGAAACATGGTACCTCAATTACGATTTAACAAAATTTGAACCTCATACATATAGATTTGGCTTAAAATTAGCGAATACTCCTAGATATCAACCCGCGAGAAGAGAAGTAAAAATAAAATATTCAAATAAAAATAAGAAAGGAAAAAACTTGACAAGCCTTCAACTATTAATAATAAAACTACAACAAAAATTTAATATAAGCTATTGGTTTTGCAAGGGCCCAAATCAAACTGATCTACTTTTAATTGATAAATGTAGACCACCGAAAATTTGTTATAAGATCGAAGAAAATGAAAATTGTATTAAGTACGAAGGAATTCACCACCCCTTAGATGAAATCCGACATTACGCCAAATTTATGTATGATCCAACGTCCCAAGATTACGCAGTAAGGGGAAATAACATTTTCTTAAAGAGAAAAAAATCGGTAGAAGCAAAAAAAGACGCATATAAAGGTAAATTAAAATCAAATTGAAACACCAGAAGGACTCAAGCCGGAAAAAGGTAATTACTCATTAGATAATTAGCCTGCTTATACGTGTGACTAGTACTAACCGGGAAAAATGCCGCGACGAAGAACCTTAAGTAATACCGATACCCTAGAACCCGACCAAGACCTGATGTTTGCGAGACCAGAATTTTGGATTTCAAATAAAACCCAGAGTTTACCAAACCTCTCGGTAATAGACTATGAATTACGTGAAATAATCTTCGAATCCGCAACAACTAATGCAATAAGGAACTTGGAATATAATACCTTAAGTTCTTTATTGCAAGTTCCCATTATTTTTAAAGAGGATCTCATCATACACGGAATGATCATCCTATTATACGGCTCATTTTCACTAGATATATTGAGCAAAGATTACGATTATAGGCACAAAAATGCTTCATACACCTTCGCAGCCCTACTCCAAGCAATGCCCCCCGCTGCGTATCCTTTAATAGCATCTTTAATACGCGAAAATTTTTGGCACATAGAACAAGAATCAGGTTTCAAAATACTATGGCCCTTAAAGTTTCTGGAATTACTACTAGATGTGAATTACAAAATAGTGGAAAATGAAAATATATTGTTGGGAATATATGAACACTATTTAAGATACAGTGCCAATTTTGACTAACTAACCTGCTTATAACTAACAAAAATTGAAAAAGAAATATCATGCCATTAAAAAGAACCTTAAGTTATCCCAACCTTACCAGATTGAGGAATGGGGAAAGTTTTGATATAAAAACTAGAACCATAATAACTCCCCCTAGATACCTGAAAAACCGAACAGCTTGGTTTCCATGTAAAACCCAAAGTTTGCCAAATTTGTCCAAAATTGAACACACATTATTAGACCAAGATTTAGAAAATGCTGTTAAGAAAGCAACAAGAGAATTACAATACCAAACTCTCTACCTCCTTCTCGAAATTCCTGTAAGCATCACTAATAAGTTAATAACAAGAATTTTGTTCATCTTGTTATTTTGTTCATTTACACGCAAGATAAGAAAAGAAAACTTCAAATATAAACAGGAACTTGCGTCTCGGACTTTTACGATCTTACTTAACAAAATCCCCCTCAAAAAATACCCTCTAGTAGCAACATTGATCAGCGAAAATTTCTGGAGAGTCTATAATGAAAAAGGCTATACAATCATATGGGCTCTCAGATTTTTGTCAATATTGATAAAAAGAAATACAAATGTCTTGTTGGAAAAACCAAGCATACTAAACAAAATTTATAAAGACTACAAGAACCATTATTCAGCTAGTAATTTGATAGGAAACGGCCGAAAATTCCACATTTATGAACCAGACTACAATGAACTGAAACAAATAATCTTTACCTGTAGCGAATGCGATGACAATTTTGCGTCAAAAATAGCGCCTCAAACAGATATAATCGTATTTGAAAAATTAATGAACTGTAGGGACCCCCTATTTTTCCATAAAATATTAATTTTCAAAATAATCCATAACGTGTCAGGACCATTAACTTTAAAAGAACAGTGCAGAAAGCACGTCCGACTTCTTATGCGGAAAAGAAATATAAATTATACCCTGTGGAGCCTTCAAATACCTAAAAGTTTACAAAAATATCTAATGTTCGCGGAAGAAAATTCAGAAAATAAAGATCAAATATCTGAATTAACCTTTTGGTCAGCTCATATTCCAAGATCAAAAGATTTTTTAACATATTTAGGTGGGCCAATTTTCAATGTGCAAAATAATTTCGACATCAACTGTGGAACAAAACTGTCTACTTTACAAAAATTTTAAACCTCTGAGTAACCAAACAGCTAATCCCGCAAAATTATCTATGAAAACATGTCTAACTCCACCCAATGATTATTAATATAACCCAATTTAATTTTTTTTTAGAAATTGGACTTGTCTAAAGATTTGAAGTAATGGAATCTCGACCGAATTACTTCCTCGCAATCCAAGTTAAAAACCCTCAGATAAGGATGAATGCTTCCTTAATGCAAAAACATGTAATTGAAACAAACCCTATGTTAACAAAAGCCTTAATCAAACAAAACTCTTTCCATCTAACGTTAAAAGTATTGCATCTGAAAAATAATACTGAAATTGAACATGTAAAAAGTGCTTTCGTCCAAACCATAGCAAAATATAGACAAAATTTTACAAATGAAAAACTTTATCTCGATTTTCAAGGCATCGGGGATTTCTTTGAGCAAATTATATATGCAAAATTAAAGAACGAAGAGGTAGTTAAAACGCGCTTAAATCCAATTATAGAAGAAATCTCTAAAGAAATTACCAAAAGCGGAGTACAAATTGTAAATCAAGAAAACTGGAAGCCACATTTAACGTTAGTTGACCTAAGAAAAGTAAAAAAGCTAAGGAAAGAGGCACGAAAACTTCACCCCTCCTTATCTTCCAATTTTAAGAACATGAAATTTGGAAGAGAACTTGTAAACGGGTTACAATTACTATCAATTTTCGGACCTAAAAGCCAAGAAAACTATTACGAGATAATAGCAGAAGTAACATTTGAACAAAACACCCCTAAATGCAACTAAACATAAAAAAAAAAAAAAAAAAAAAAAAAGTAAAAACGTTCCAGGAACAGGAAAGAGAACGAAACAGGAAATATATGGCGGTAAGGTAATGATTTTTCAAAATAAATTACGCTTACCAAAACTAACATTTCAAAAAAAAATATAACCTCCGTATAACTATCTTAATCCATATACTTATAGTAAGATAAATATGTTTAAAATTACCAAAATCGCTGGACCTGTGAGAACTTTACAAACCATTATAAATAAGTGTAATAATATATCCCACACCAAAAGTCTAAACTTAACACTTAGCCTACTGACCCCTTATAATATTAATATATACATTCAATAAAATTAGATTGGCTAAAAGAAAAAAAAAGCGGCGGAGCTAAAGAGGTAACCATTGAACATTAGTTGGAGAATCGGAGT
>NC_088875.1:49485488-49513147 GCF_032884065.1 Artemia franciscana
CTCGCCGCTTAAGCCTGTAATTCGGTTCTGACTTTATCTTACTTTTATCCGTCACTACATCAGTGAAAGTAGCAAAATCATCTGATGTTTCAAATAATAGCACTTCTACGAACTTTCTAACAATGTTTTGGTGAGATACAAATATACTATCAATCAAGAGTCGCGGACGTTGGAGTTACCCTTGTGCGTATTCGGACTATAGGCAGGTAACCATATGACATACAGTTTTGAAGAAATAAGAGATTTTTTATTTTTTAACGATAGTAGATCCATATTAAAATCCCCAAGCATTATTACCGGGTACTGATGACACTTCAACTTTGACAAAAGCTTTTCTAGTTCATCCATAAATATTTCCGTATCACCTGACGGGCTTTGATATACCAACACCATTAGAATTTCCTGATGATTTAATTTTACCTTGAGACAGAATGACTCAAATATTCCTTCAACACGAATATTAAAATCAGGTATTAGCGAATAATCAAGTCCTTGTCACACATAATACGCTAGACCACCTTTCCTTAGCTTTTCACAGTTTAATACTTCTAACGAGAAACCTGTAATATCAAGCATTTTCTTATCCATACTCTCTGTAAGGAACGTTTCTGTCAGCGCTAGAACATCAAATTGATTATTTCTACTAAAAACTTCAGATATTTCATCATATGCTGTCTGTAATGACTGACAATTTAAGTGACCAACCCTTAAGTCCGACTTATTTACCTTTTCCGAGCACTCACTTACATATCTGCATGATATAATATCTACCAATAATTCACTCTGTTCTTTGTCATCTTCACCTAGCGTTGTGTTTATCAAAGAATCTAGGCACAGAGGATTTTTCTCAAACTGTTCTAGTCGATTCATCTGTATAACGCACTAAATGAACTAATTAATTAATCACTGAAACAATGCAATTACTCCCTGTCTTGTTACATTACTCGTTGAGAAGGATCGGGCAATAATAATAATAATAATTTATTTGTTACCCGCTTGTTTTGACAAATTAAGTGGAGTAAAAACATTAAGGAAAGAAAAACGAAATAACACAAACAATACAATTAATACAGTCTAATCAAAGGGTGGTAAGGGCCCAAGCGTTGACATGCCTCAGCACCTAATCTAGCATAGAGTTTTTTATAAACGAAAATAATATCAGTGGCACAAAACTTTCTGATAATCTTCTGATTTCTATAAGAACGCGGCAGATACAATAAATATTTACAATAACGAAAATACATAACTCTTATGCCCTGCAAATCTTGATTATTAAACAACGGGCGCAAACCGGAAAGAAACAATATAGAATGATCGCAATATGTAGAATAAAGTCTGGATAAAGCCTTTCGTGAAAATCTGCCTCGGTTCGGGACAATTTTCGCGTACCCTTTTTTAAGTTTACTGTTAATATCATTTAGCCCACAGGATCGAAAAGCCGATAAGATGAACAAATATTAATACCAAGCCACCGAATCGAAGAAGAACGAGCTTAACTGAAAAATAACCACAATCAAGATCACTACTTTGATGCTTAGCATTAAAAACTAAATATTCACATTTTTCAGTATTAAGTTTGAGGCCGATTTCCTCAAAAGACTTAGAAACAAGCTGGGTCGACTTAATTAGGCTAGATTTAGTGCGGCTGATCAAAAGTAAATCATCTGCATATGCAATGTACGAAAGATTAGTTAGGCCTAAAAAACATGATGGATTAATACGTGGCAAAACAGAATAAAGACAAGCATTAAAAGATAAGGGGATAAGACTCCTCCTTGCCTAAGACCAGAACGGATGGGGATATTACCAACGTAGGTGTCACCTGACTTGAGTCGAACATATGAATTAGCATACCAAAAACGAAGAGTTGATATAATAGACACATTTGCACCAAGTTGGATTAAAGAATACCAAAGTTGGCTATGACAAATTGAATCAAAAGCTTTTGAAACATCGAGTGCACAAAAATGAACCTCAAAACCATTTTTATGCGCTTCAAGTAATAGCGAAACTATAGCACGATGAGCATGTTGGCATCCTATATACGGCTTAAAGCCAAACTGATTAGACATATAATCTACATTAGACAGGAGATCAGGGAGCAAAACATATTCAAATACCTTACTTAAAGTACAAGCAACCGTAATAGGCCTATACGAAGCGCAACTAGTTGGGTCCTTACCGCGTTTCAAAATTGACGTAATGTTACCAACTAAAAAAGAATCAGGGACTAAAGAAGAGCATAAACACATCTGAAAAAGTAACTGCAAGTGATAAACTAATTCCTCCGAATCGGTGTTGAGGTGAAAAGCACTGATCCCGTCTATATCATAAGATTTCGATTTAAGTCTCTCTACACTTCTTTTGACACGGTCAACACTAACGGGAGGTACATGACCTTGAATGATTTTGTTAGGCAACAGATTAGAACAGAGCTTGGCAAAACGAAAATGAACCGCATATATCACTGTATCGAAAATGTTACTATAATGATTGATCCATGATACATTAGGGATTCGGTCAGCCGTAGGCGATCTATCAAACTTCGCGACATTGATCACTTTTTTCCACTGGCTAGGAGACTTAGGAAATTCAGCACCATTGTACCTAATTTTTCGAAGATAGCGTTTAAAATCAAGTTTTGTTTTTTGTTTAATATCGAAAACATTACCCCTTAAGGGGCGGCCGCAAGCTATCCAAATTTTTAGCCCGATTTTTTATTGTTTTGAGCTCTGGGTCATTCTTCCAAATTGAACTTCTTGTTTTTGCTCTAAAGCGACATAGGGGAACAGCTACTTCTTCAGACCTCTTTAAGCACGATACAATGTGGCTATAATAAATATTAAGCTGAATTCTGGCTTGTGGGGACCCAACGCTTGTACACAACAGATTAAAAGGGACTTTAATCGTTGATAGAAGGCTAACAAGCGTAGAAAAATAAAGAGGCCAGTCAGCTTTGTTCCATTCTCTTTTAGAAATCCATTTTCTAGAATTGGGACGAAGGTTCTTCTCCGCAGTAGTATTAAGGGTAACAGTGAGGGATAGGGGGAGATGGTCGTAATCACGCTCATCCTGATCAACATGGACTTCGCCACAGATGAGACCAGAAGAAACGATACAATGGTCAATGTCTGAAAGTGAGCCACTATTATGGATATAGGAATGGGAGGCATCTTTCTTCAAAATTGATTTCAAACGATGAAGAGTGAATGTTACAGTTCAGATCACCGATTAATAACCAATCCAGTCCACTACTCTCAATGCCATTCAAAAGACTTTTTATTAATGCGCAAAATTTTGTAAATTTAGTTAAACTTCGGAGGGATTTCTGGTCGCAGGGGAGATAAACATTAATGAGGACAAGGTTGGCAAGACGAATAGCAATATAACAATCACTCTCGTGATAGCATAAAGGGGGTGGTGAAAACAGCGTCATTTTTATTAAACATGCTAGGCCACCTGATGGTCTGCCAGAGGTTTTGCGTGCACTTTTAGAAAAAACTGAGTGTTCGTTACTTCTCTGTAGGGAGTTTAAGCTCACTAAAGGTAGGAGATGCTCCTGGAGGAATAAAACATCAAAATTTTCTAATTTCTGATCTAAAGAAACGTCTTTATCCTTAGTACCGTTAATATTGAACGAACATATAGTGAAATTAGTCTTAGCACTCATTTTCTAGTATAGGACGATCGTTTCGACAGAAGTTCACGAAGAATTCGGCATTTCATTGAAAATGACACATGATTGCCTTGACAGTTCGCACATTTTGGTGTAGCCTGGCACGGAGAATCAGGCGAGGATTCATGTTGCCCTGCGCAACGGGAGCAGCATTTTTTCTTTATCACAATTTGATTTTAAGTGATTTGGTGATTGGCAATTATAACAGCATTTGGGTGGGCGTTGGTATTCGTAAACTCGATATATCTCTTACCCAATCTTTATACCAAGTCGAAGTGCATTAGCCAGCGCAACAGCGTTTTCAAAAAACACTCTAACAGCCAAAGAATTGCCTATTCGCTTCGCATGAGTAATATTATTGCAATCAATTAACATTTCCTCATCAAAATTGGTCGGTATACCTTTAATGATTCCAATATATTTCGTTTCTTTTACTTTGACGTCACAATCTCTCATTATATTTGGAACGGCATTGCAAAAGTTCCTTGCAGCAATCTTGTCAATTCGTACCACTAGCTTATCGCCAGAGGGCTTAATGCTGTGAATACATTCATGACCTGGAATAGAGTCTATTATTTCGCGACGCTTGGCAGGATTATCTAATTCTGATGGGACTTTAGAAATAACAACGGTCGTCAGATCGGGATTCAATGACTGAGCGCCAGGGCTGCTAAGAGGGGGGAATTTAAGATCATACGACGAAATCTTCTCACGGATTTGCTTAAGTTCCGAATCAATGCTTACAAGCTTTGAGGCGAAGCTAGAATAAGCCACAGCAGGAATAACAGGAACCTCGGTAGGTAAAATAATCACGTATGTAGGCAAAGACAAATTTTCGCTGTCGCATTTCTGGAAGATTTCCATCATGTCCTTAATGTGACGGTAATTAGCTTGATCGCCTTGGCGTCTTTGCACACGTTCACCCTCGTAAACATGAGACCAAAGTTCTATTTAGCCGCCATAATAGACTTCTCATCGAAAAACCCAACAGCATGGCTAGCAATAACTTCATCACTTACTCTTTTTTAAAGATTTGATTGCACGAAATTCAACACCGACGAATGTACATATTCCGTCGAAATCATTTTTTCAATTCGCAGTAATGACCTATGGCATGGTTCAAACTTCATGTCGAATTCGATCTTCAAACTGTCGTGGACAGTTTGAGTGATTTTTTCAATCTGAGAAGTCGTAATTCCTGGCATACTGTCCTTTAGCTTTTCTACTTGTTTTGTGATTTCGGCAGAAACCGTTGAAATCACACTCAATTCTACAGGTCCTTTGGTATGTTTCTGTTCCATGGGTGGTCCTAAAATGCAAGATGATTGTTTTCTAGACGTGAGAACTACATAAAATAATTATCAGCCTATGTAATTACAAAGTAGTTCTAAATGTTTTGAGGAGTATTTAAATATGCACACCGTATAAGTCATTGAATTACAAAGTGAATCGTATTGCATTCCAAGGGCATTTTAGAGTATTTTGAGGTGAGAAGGAGGGCAGGTTATGGTCCAGTCAACACTTAAACCACAAGGCAAGCAAGGTTATGCCAATTTATTTGTTTGCCTAGCAAATTTTAGAGAACCTAGGTTTACAAGAGACCAATAAGTCATACTTCAAAAAGGTGGCAAAGGGGAGAGGGGCTTAGCTTAGAAATGCTTTGGTTCATAAAACAGTCGCATGGGCTTCTGTTCATCAGGAAAATAAAATAAAAAGAGAAAATATTTTCAAGCCTAATAACAATTTTTTTGTATAGTAATATACATCGCAAGTAAACTCAAACAGCTTGGATTCAATCCCAAGCATCATTACTAAAAATGAAATAAAATAAAAATAAAATAAATAGGAGTTGAGGGTGTTGCACTCCCTTCGGATATTTTACAACTGACAATTGAATATAATCACTCCAGGGAAAAATACGCAGCTGGTTAACTGATTCCTTGGAAAAAAATACCAGTTTTCATATAATGTACATAGGAACTTGAAACTTCTTCAAAATGGTTCTTGAACCTGATGGATATGACGCTGCAACTTTCATTAAGATCATATTTCTTATAAAGGCTTTTACCTCCTTTTCCTAAATCAAGCAAATTCTCTTAGGTTTGTAACTTCTTTTGTTAATTTTGTGATAGTTTGTTATGTCTTGTCTGAAAAGTATAAATTACCGAAATTTTGCAAGTTTTTCGCAAGAAAGATTTTCTCCGGTACGTAACTTTGGATACAATGAACTTAGTCTTAATGAACTTTACATATTTGTAATCACCGTAAAAATCCAATTCTTTAGTGTTTATATTGTAATAAAAATCCGTTTTAGAGCTACAGTTTTAGCACTGTTTGCACAAGTTACTCTTTATTTACAATTATAATAATAATTTATTTGTAACCCACTGTACAAGTTTAAGATAGTGGAGTATGAAAGAAAAAGAAATAAAGAAAATACAACAAACAACAACTGAAAATCACTCAATGAAAAAACCGGATGAGACCATGGTGCACACCAAGACGGAAACACGCATCAGCACCAATATCGGTCTACAGATTCTCCAGCGAACACAAAATTTCGGTAGCTCCGTAATGATCTACAGGGCGTCTGTTTCGAACCGATCTGGGTAGGTACAAAAGGAATTTACAATAACGAAAATAATTAACCCTCATTTGCTTAAGATCAATCTTTGTAAAATAGGATACAATCAGACACAGACAAAGCGGCAAGGTCGTAAAAACTAGAATACAGCTTAGTCTACTAAAACGACCACGATTTGCAACAATTTTTGTATAACCAATTCTTAACTGATCTCTAGTATGAATTAAAAACTTCCTCCGGGTGCTAGCAAGGGAATCGCAAACAGATATAACCAGCCACTTCAACATCTTCACTCAAGATAATAACAAAGCTTCCGCAATTCAGAGAGTTAGCGCAATCATTATTATTTTGAGAGAGAGAGAGAGAGAGAAAGATGGGTTTATCAATATAAATAACAAAACCAAACAAGCAAATGGCCCGAAGCAAAGCTTATTTGGGCTTACAATCCCAATACACATACAAATAAAAACAATACGAAAAGAAGAAGAAAAGAAAAAAGCGAAGAAAAGGAAAAGAAAAAGAAAAGAAATGAAGAAGAAGAAAAAAACTCAATTACCCTGCAATTCAATCGACACGGAATTACACTTCAAAAAAGACAAAACAAAAAGAAACTAAAACCACTTGACCAGTATCGCCTAGAACAAAACCAACATCTTGGCTCCACTTGAGGTCCACTCAACTATCAAAACCATAAATATTAAGGCAAAATAGCTTTAATTCCCGCTGAAATTCAAGAAAATTATCCATGTTTCTCAAAGTCGTAGGTAAACAATTCCATGCATGGGGTCCTAGAAGCCGAATAGAAAATTGAGATCTACGGGTAATAGCAAGCGGACGACGAATTATATCGGACTGTCTCGTAGAATGTGTATGAATACCAACTCCTAATTCAAACATACTTTTAAAACATATTGGTAAACAATTTTGAAAATATTTATATATAACAGGCTTCGATAAAAAGTAATAAGTCCCTGCTAAAGGCCAGATTTTGCAATCTATATACCTCTTTTGTACCGAGTGTTTAAAACTTACACCACATAACACTCGAAGCGCTTTATTCTGCAAAACTCGAGTATGATGGATATGAGAAGGAAATGTACTACCCCAAACATTACAACAATATAGCAGATAAGGATGAATTAAGGAATAATACAGTGTTCTTAAAATATCTCTTGGGAAAATTTATTGCAACTTTCTTAAAATGCCAACATTCCTAGCGAGTTTAAGACTAATATAATCTATATGTTCTCTAAAACTGAGACATTCAACAATTAATACTCTTAGATATTTTGTATATTTTATTCTTAAAATACTCATATCAGCAATATCAAGTCTGTCTATCCAAGGGTAATAATTTGAGCTCCTACCATACAATAAAAAGCAAGATTTACTATAATTCAAATTTAACTTATTAAGCTAAATTTGCTATGAAACTTATTTAAATTTACTAAATTTATGATAAATAATATCATATTATTAAGCTATTAAAGGATAAATATTAACACTTGGCAATATTTAAAGAAAGTCAAATATTTTTGAACAATGATCAGGCCAGGCGGGCATTACGCTCAAGTGCGCTTTTAGAGCGACTAATTAAAAGGGGGTCATCGGCGTATGCTAAGTAAGAAATATCACTATATCCGAAAAAACAACTTGATTGCAAGCATTAAAACGAAAAAAATTCCGTTTTAGAGCTACAGTCTTTGCACTGTTGGCACAAGTCACTCTTTATTTACGATTTTTTATCATTATTTATTTTATTACTTTATTTTTTTATCATTATTTACTGTTTATTACCATTAATTGTTAGGGTTAAAGTTTGCATTCTAATAGTGATGTTAAAGAATTTTGTTTCTGCTCAAGAACCCTTTTAAGTAAAACTTGTCATTCGAAAATTAGTACTGAAGCAAACCATATTAAAGAGCTTCGAAAGACGAGACTGGAGTCTCTTATGCTGGCCTTATACAAGAAGAGAATGTCATGTCAGATCTAATTTGGAGCCTTTTAAGGATGGCAAAGTCGAAGTCTTAGTACATCAAGGCACTCAAATGAAGTAAGTACTCAATTCCATGTTGGAGGAGCTACAGCTTCACTCTGGCTCTCCTATTATATAAACTTAAGATTCTTGTGTGATTACGGTTCAAACAAGGTGAAATATACCCAAATTTTATTGCACCCTGAATGACGATAGTTTCTTAAACCACATTGGCCTGCCATAACATAAAGAAAGAAAGCTATTATTGTTGTTAGGTTTCGATTTTAACTCTTTTAATTTTTGGTCTTTTATTGAATTTTGTTTAATTTTTTGGCGTTTTTTTCATTGGTTTTGTTATAATTTCCACGTTTGTTTTTTGGGTTTTTTTTCTTGGTCATATTATTTTGTTCGCGCTGAAGAAGAAAGGCGGTTGTTCTCTCGAAATATTTGATTTCTGTCTTTTCCTCAGTATTTTCATTTGGCCATTAAAAACCGTGAATGAGTCTGCTGGTAGGACTTAGCTTAAAATTCTTTTTTAAGTAATTCATTAAGTATACTGTATTTTCATTTCATGGTTGTGGGATCGAGGTGAAACTTTCAGCGGAAGTTTTTTTTGGTAGAAAGATAGCAATAGAATGTTCGACAATTTGTTTTCTTTTTTATGCCTGTTGTTGGGCAGGTTCGTTAACTGGTTAGGCTATCATCCATTACAAGAATTTTTTGCCAATTAAACTCCAAAGCACTGTATAATAATGACAACTTGACTATAATGGTTTGATTTGGTAGTAAGTCCTTATTTAATAACACAAAATAATATAATACTCGACCCATGGCCTTCCTAAGTGCTTAAAACATCAGGCAGCCAGTTTGAGACCTGAAAAAGGCCTATTTTCCTTATAATCTCTCCTAATTACGCATCTTCTGTTCTATAAGTTTCATTAAGCCATTCAAATTTTGAAGTTGGCTTTTAGAAATGGTGTTAGAATGCGAATAAATAGTATGTTTAAATTATTGCATTATTATTACTTTTAAGCAATACAACTTTAGAAAATAAGATAAAAATGTGCCTTTAATACAGAAGTTTCATACAGCTCAAATTCGTTGCTGTTAAGGAAAGACATTGTTAGCCTGGAAAAGGGTAAAATATTGGATTGAGCTAGTGCTGACTGTTTTTTCATTATTATTATTATTATTATTATTATTATTATTATTATTATTATTATTATTATTATTATTATTATTATTATTATTATTATTATTTTTATTATTATTATTATTTCGTTATGGTCCGACCGTTGGGGTTGTTTTATATGAAATTCAAATAAGAAAATATAATTTTGAACCTGGCCTTGTTTTACATTATTTATATTTAAAAGTAGATTTAGTGTTATAATAATTTGGTAGATATTTTGCAAAGTTGTATATCCGTAACAAAATTTAGAATGTCAATTACTACGTTTTTCATTAAAAAAGAAAAGAAATCGGTAACCTAAAATAAAAATCATGGTAGGAAATCCAGAACTTTTCAACCTAGCCTGTTCCAGTAATTTCTTATGGAAAAACAGGTCTGACCAAAGTAGTTTCTTGAGTTAAAAGACAGACTTTGAATAGCGTATTCAACAACTAAAAACTTTATTTGCCTTCAAAAGAAATCTCTTTCAGAGACGAGGAAGCAGATAAGCTTACCTCTCTTAGGAGAGAATAATTCATAGAATATGAGACAGAATAAAGAAAAAGGTAAATATTTATCACAAATATCAATCCCTGTGATCGTTGAGTAGGCTACATATCAACTAACAGGAAAAAGAGAGATTAGTCTCCTATGCTTTTGTGCTAAAAGGTTTGCTTACATTCCATGGGTTTATTTTTATGATATAAGCATGTCTTGTTCCGTAAGCCATTTAGACTGTTGCTTAAGCATGTGTCAGAAATTGAAGTTGAATAATTACGAATTTCTTTCCCATTGTTGTGTGTACCTGTTGTTCCAATGTCAAATTTTGAGTCAGTAAAAACATAAAAAATAAAACCCGATTTCTTACAAGTAAACTCGGTTTCTATGGGATGAAACTGTGTCAATTCTATTGCAATTTCCTTCAATATTTCTTGACAATATTTTTATGCAAGAATCTATTTTCGTAATATTTTTTTTCATCTTTTGCTGATGAAATTGATGACGCCGAACTGCGCTTTCTAGTTGGATATAGTTCTATTTATTTCCATTGTCTTTGAATTATACCGTTTCTATAAATCTTTACGCCTTGTTTATACTCCGACAAAATAAACTGTTTTGTTATACCATCTTTGACTTAGACCTTAGGGACGCCCGTGCCTTCTAAGGCATCCAGAGCATCAATGACGAGCAGCCAATCATCCCTCAGGTTTGCAGCTGCAATTATTTTCTGCAATGTATGATAGTATAGTCGCCATCTTCCTCTATTCCTGAACCAGTCCACCACACTTTTAATAATGCTAATATGTCTAGGTGGGTAGTCTTTCGTTACTTTCTGTACTTGCTTAGTTTCATAGAGTTGAGACATCATTCGTATGTTCGAAAAACCATACCTTGGGCTGTTCACAAAACGTGTCCTTGGGCACACCCACGTTGTAATTATTGATGGGTTTGATATGAGGATCAATTTTGATGTTTAAGTTTTGATTTTTTTTTTCCTTGAAGCACTTTCAGGGTCCCTTGTAGGTCCTTTAGACCCCAATTTTGTCCCCTCCTCAACGCTTCGCTCTTTACGCTAAAATTTTATTCTTTCTCAAAACTCTACTTTTTAAAACAATAAAAACATTAGCGTAAAGAGCGAGGCTTTGAAAAGGGGACAACCCCTTTCATATACGGAATTATTTTTTTCGTGTTAAGTTTTAATGTCACTCCTTACTTGCAATTAAGAAAACTTGTTTTTGTATTTAATTTCTGAACGTTTTTGAATTAATATGTCTCGATTTTGTCTCGAAATGTCTCGAATTTGGCTAACCGTACATGAATAATTAAAACGAAATTTTAATTTTAATTTTTTTTGGCTAAATGGCTTTCTCACAGTTTCGATCGAACGATTTTGATAAAAAAGAGGTGGGGGAGGAAGCCTAGTTGCCCTCCAATTTTTGGTTGTTTAAAAAGGCAACTAGATCTTTTTTACGAACGTTTTTATTAGTAATAAATATACGTAACTTACGAATCAACTTACGCAGCGAACTTCTATATTTGTATATTTTTACTAGCTGTTGGGGTGGCACTTCGCGCCACCCCAACACCTAGTTGTTGGGGGAGCTTCGCGCCCCCCAAGCCCCCCGCGCGCGCAAGTCGTTACGTGCCATATTAGTTACGCGCCATTGTAGTTGTGTCCCTGTGTCCCACCTGTGAATATAGATAGATATATATATATATATATATATATATATATATATATATATATATATATATATATATATATTTTTAACTACGTAAAACTTGCGAATGTACAACATTCTTGGCTGTCCCATTGTCTGTGCATATAAATAGATTGTCAGGTTTACTGACTCTTGAACATGCAACATATAATTGTCAATGGGAAAAAACAATCTGTATTCAGATTTATACCTCATTATTCTAATGATTGCCCTTGAGCTTTGTTGATGGTGATTGCTAATTGAACATTCCCTGTGTCCCTGTCATCATTTATATATCCCCCTCTGCCCCCCGGCGTCCCCATTGTTGTTGTTTTCCTGTGTCCTGGTCGTCATTTGTGTCCCGGTGTCCCAGTCTGTAATTTCTCTTTGAGTGTCGTGGTCGTCATTTATATTCCCTGTGTCCCGGTGTCCCGGTCGTCACTTTTGTCCCGGTCGTCATTTGTGTTCCGGTGTCCCGGTCTGTAATTTCTCTTTGAGTGTCCTGGTCGTCAATTATATTCCCTGTGTCCCGGTTGTCATTTGTGTCCCCGGTGCTTTGTTGATGGTGATTGCCAATCGAACATTCCTTGTGTCCCGGTCACTTTCTCTTTGAGTGTCCCGGTCGTCATTTATATTCCCTATGTCCCAGTGTCCCGGTCGTCATTTGTGTCCCGATGTCCCGGTGTGTAACTTCGTCAATCAACAAACATGACGTCAGTCGACACACAAACATGACGTCACTCGACACACAGACACAAAGACAACTTATTTTTATATATATAGATGTCCCGGTGTCCCGGTCGTCATTTGTGTCCCAATGTCCCGGTGTGTAATTTCGTCAATCAACAAACATGACGTCAGTCGACACACAAACATAACGACACTCGACACACACACACACACACACACACACACAGACAACTTATTTTTATATATATAGATTACGCATATGATGGGGTTCACACCCTCGTCTATACCTCGCTCTTTACATTAAAGCTTGAATTTTTCCCAATTCTTTAAGAATAACCCCTGAATCACAAAAGCCGTAAGTTAAATAGTTGAAATTACTAAAAATATTTTTGCGTAAAGAACGAGGCGTTGAGGAGGGACCACCCCTTTCATATACGGAATAATTTCTGTTCATTTTAAGTTTTAATGTGGGTCCCTACTTGCAGTTAAAAAGAGTTGTCCTCCAATTTTTGGTTACTTAAAAAGGCAATTAGAACTTTTTTTACGAACGTTTTTATTAGTAATAAATATGCGTAACTTACAAATTAACTTGCATAACGAACTTCTATAGTTGTATATTAAATTAAGCATATATTAAGGGGTTCGCCCCCTCGTCAATACCTTGCTCTTTACATTAAAGCTCAAATTTTGTCCCAATTCTTTAAGAATGACCCCTGAATCACAAAGGCCGTAGCATAAATAGTTGAAATTGCTAAAAACATTTTAGCATAAAGAGTGAAATATTGTGGAGGAGACGAAGTCTCTTAAATATGTAATAATTTTTGTTTATTTTAGGTTTTAATGCTGTTGCTTACTTTCAGCCGAAAAAACTTTTTTTTATTTATTTTTTCATTGTTTTTTTTTAAAATACTACTAGAAGATCCTGTGCCCACTTCATGGAAAATCTCTTCCCTCTTAATAAATTCCTCCATGGAATGATCCTCCCACGTAACCCCCTCTCCCTCAACGCGAAAAAGTCCCACTGAAAACGTATGTACACTTCCCAATAACTATTACTATATGTAAACAATGGTCAAAGTTCGTAACTTGCAGCCCCTCCTCCGGGGACTCTGGGGGATTAAGTTCGAACAACATAATTATTAGGTTTTCTGACTATACTGAGCAGACTGGCTATCTCAAAATTTTGATCCGGTGACTTTGGGAAAATTATAAGCGTGGGAAGAGGCCTTGGTGCACTCCAATTATTTGGTCACTTAAAAAGAGCACTAGAACTTTCTATTTCTGTTAGAATGAGCACTCTTGAGACATTCTAGGACCAATGGGTCGATACGATCACCCTTGGGAAAAAAAAGAAAAAGAAAACAAAAAATCAAAAAATAACAAATAAAGATGCATCAGTGATCTGTCTTCTGACAAAAAAAATACGAAATTCCAAATTTTTTTATATATTAGAGCTTGAAATTTCTACTGTAGGGTTTCTGACACTCTGAATCTCAGGGTGTAATTTTCGTTAAGATTCTATGACTTTTAGGGGGTGTTTTTTTCCCTATTTTCCAAAATATGGCAAATTTTCTCAGGCTCGTAAGTTTTTATGAGTAAGACTAAACTTTATGAAACTTATGTATTTAAAACCAATATAAAGATACGATTCTTCTGATGTAACTATGGTATCAAACTTCCAATTTTTAGAGTTTCGGTTACTATTGAGCCGGGTCGCTCCCTACTACAGCTCGTTATTACGAACTGTTTGATTGATCTGATCTAAGCTGCTGCTTAATTTCAAAATATTACTGTAACAGGAATTTTTTTTAGTTAATTGCAACTGAATTTGAGCATTTTGTTTTGTCTGTGCACAAAGTGAAGATTCTAGTGAATCAAATTTAAAATTGTGCATAATAGCAAAGGTAGAATTATCCCAGAGAATAAAAGAGATTAAAATTCTCCATGTTTTTGATCTGCAAAAGCGGACTTGATCTGCTGTTTATCTTAATTATCTGACCGTAATAATAATCAGTATTTTCTTCTTTCTATAGCTAGTTACAAATAAACAAGTCCCATTGTTTTACACTACAGGAAGTGATGATACTAGCCTATACAATTTGAAATGGCCTAGAGCAGAGAAAAACCATTCTTTCTAGATGAGCCATGAAAAGAAAAACTTTGACAAATTTATATCGTTTTAAGTTGCTAAAGTCGCTTTTTTATTTCTTTCTTTTTTCTGATCCTCGTATCGATATCACTGCTTATACTTTTTTTTAATACTGAAAAAACGACTGGAATAAAAGTAGAAGAAAATAAAATGCAAAGAAACGCCAAACACTAGATGGTGCTGTGTTTACTCTTTTTTTTTACTTAAGTATAAGTACCAAGTACTCGGAGAAATTTCTACTTAAGTACAAGTATTAAATACTTCTCTAAAAATTTTCTTAAGTAATAAGTACTTTTGAAAAAGCACTTCAGTACTTAAGTACTGAAGTATTTCGATTTTACTTCAGTATCTAAGCACTCAAGTGCTAATATTTTACTTAAAGTAAATAACACACAAAATACTTCTTTAATATCCGTTCTCTTTCTAAGTAGACAGGATAAGCAAGATTTTGACAAGAAATCGACTGCTTTCTAGGAAAACCGACATTTTTCATGATTAAAAATCAACTGGTTTCACAAAAAATCAAATTTTACTTCAGCTAAGATATAAAAAGAAAAAGAAAATTGCAAAGAACATTCATTACAGCTTCATCATAATTTAACTTAATTTCTTACTTGCTCCTTTCAACAGCAGAAGCTTTTCAAACATACCGTCTCAGAGCATGTTTCTTTTTTGGAGTAAAAGTTCCACCACACCGAAAAGTCGTTCTGCAGGTGCAGGAGAAGGAATGATACAGTTGTACTTCCTGAAAACTTTCATTACCCTTAGGTACACTTTGAGCAAAGATAGTTCCTTTCACCTCTCATTCAAATATGACAAAACCTCCACCTTCACAATTGGTTTCACGGCCACATTGCCAGAATTATCGCGAGTTGTTTTTTCATCACTAAGGTCAAAGTATTCATCTCCAGACAAAAACCTACCTTTATCAGCCTTGTCACTTCTGAAATCTTCGACCTTTTTCGCTTTGTCCACCAAGAGTTCAACTGCTACATCCTTCTGGTTATCAGGAAACCACTTCAATTTGAAGATAGGATGACTTGCAGTGGCAATAACATAGTGTCTTGCACGATGAGCTCTCTCGTCCAGGATCTTGGGGAATCTTTTTTCAAGACCCACAAGTAGAGCATTTGCCAAAGGCTAGCTGACTTTTGTTAAATTTTGCAGCTTTTTGAGCTTCCTTTCAAGTGATTTGGTTGTAAGATATGTAGTACCGAAGTAGCTTTTTCCCTCCCTCTGAAGAATCTCCAGTGTCACTGCTACTGGCTCCATAATGTTCATGTATTCTTCAAGAATTTCAATATCACGAGAAGTTAGCCTTGGTTTTTGCAAAGCATCACATACATCAGCATGCTATCTAATTTTTTGACAGTCCATCAATCGTTTGACACTGTCATACTTCGAGATCCACCTGGTTATGTCTTATAAGCTGTTTGGCATGTGCCTCTTTTACAGTATCATCAGCTTTTGAACTCTTATTCACGGCATCCTAAAGAGCAATACACTTAGAAAAAGTGTTGCAGCATTACCTCTTATATGCAATATCACAGAGGGCTTTATCAGCATCGGTGGATGCAAGCAGGTTAAGTGTGTGGTTGACACACCTGAAGTGTGGAGAAAGTTGGAAATACTCGGGGTCGCTATGAAATCGAGCATCTCTCCAACATTTGTAAAAGAGAATGAGCCATTCTTGCCTGCATTATCTTCATTTTCTTTACCATTGACTTGAACATCTTCTGCAATTTCCCATTTATCACAAAAACTTTCCGTTCAATATATATGATAGTTCCACCATGATAGCGTCCTCTTTCGGAATTTCGTGCCCTGCCGGGAGCCGCTGTTCTCAAAGACTAAAATCCATTCATCCACTATTATAAAGGCAGTTCAATTATTCACATCAGCCCTGCGTCATGTCAGTATAATCTTTCTGTGCCATGAAGAAATCACTTGAGTACTTAAGTACCCCTAAGTATTTTAATTTTTTACTTAAGTATAAGTATTAAGTACTTTAAAATTTTTTTACTTAAGTAGAGTACAAGTACTTAGATTTTTTACTTAAGTAGTTACTTAAGTACTTTTACTTAAGTATTTCCTAACACTGATTGCGAACACACTCAATAAGTGAAGTAAGGTTCTTTCGTGAAACAAACTACGATGCAGGTACATTTTAATTAGATATTTTGTATATAGAGGTGGTTAGGTTAGTTTAAGTTAGGTATTTGATATAATGCACGCCCCCCTAATTTGCAAATATATAGCCCAAAACCTTTGATAAAGCTAATGAAATAAAATAAGATATGATGAAAATATAATACTTTATTAGGAAAATTGTAAAAGTACAACTTAAAATTACATACCCAGAACGTGAACCCAGAGCATAACCTAACCTAACCAAACAAACATTACTTAACTTATTGCCTCATTTTCAGTCTTTGCAAATCCCTAATCTCCATTTCAAAATCCATGATCAGACACTATCTTCTATCACTATGCGTAGCAAACTAAATTGAGTTCTGTCTTTGTGGCTATAAAATCGGATTTTCGCATCGTAGTTTGTTTCACGAAAGAACCTAACTTCGCTTATTGAGTGTGTTTTGAATAATACATAAGTACGCATGTGTCACAGCTACACGCAACTTTGTTCAACTTAAACTACATCCAACTCTGTCTTTTGAAATGGCACAAGTTTAGGATATGATTTTTACGGTCATTTATATTGATCAGGTGTTATAGCTTATCACAAATATCCAAGGTGAGATAATGATTAGTATGAGGGAAGGAACAGTTCTAGCCCAGGAACTCGAAAATAAGTTTTAACAGAAGAACAAAAATTGTCCTAAATAAGCGAAAGGAACACAAATTTCTTCCTATTTATAGTTTATGTATATAGATAAGTAATTTAAATATGTTTGAGCTTTTTTTTAAGCAGACCCAGATTGAATTTAAGGCAAATTATTATGCTCTTTAGCTTAAAAAGTGAAGGATTGAGAAGGGGGCAGTCCCCTCCTACCCGGGATAATATCTGTTTGTTTAGATTTTTAATTTTACTCCTTACTTTCTGTTGGAAAAAAAGTTTTTTTTTATTTAATTATAAAAAAATGCTTAGGAAACGTCTAAGTTATGTTTGCATGTCTAACTATTTCATCCATGCCAATTTTTTTTATGGCATTTGGTATTATCCAAGTGACATATAGCGATTGCAAATTCTGTCGGTCGGTCTGTCGGTCTGTCTGTCCCGGTTTTGCTAGTTTTGGCGCTTCCAGATAAGCTAGGACGATGAAATTTGGCAGGCGTATTATAAACCAGACCAGATTAAATTAAAATTAGTCGTTCCTCCCATTCGATCATCTGGGGGGGAGTGGGGGGATGGCTAATTCGAAAAAATTAGAAAAAATAGGTATTTTTAACGTACGAACGCGTGATCGGATCTTAATGAAATTTGATATTTAGAAGGATATCGTGTCTCAGAGCTCTTATTTTAAATCCCGACCGGATCCGGTGACATTGGTGGAGGAGTTGGAGGGGGAAACCTAAAATCTTGGAAAACGCTTAGGGTGGAGGGATCAGGATAAAGCTTGGTGGAAGAACTAAGCCCAAGTCCTAGATACATGATTGATATAACCAGAATGGATTCGCTCTCTTTGGGGGAGTTGGGGGGAGGGTTAATTCTGAAAAATTAGAAAAATGAGGTATTTTTAACTTACGAAGGAATGGTCAGATCTTATTGAAATTTCATATTTAGAAGGACCTCGTAACTCAAATCTCTCATTTTAAATCCTGACCGGATTCAGTATCATTGGGGGAGTCGGAGGGGCGACCAGAAATCCTGGAAAAAGGCTTAGAGTGGAGGGATCGGGATGAAACTTGTTGGGAATTTGAGGATAATTCCTAAATAATAATAATAATAATTTAGTCCAGAAAAAGCCCGTGGGCCATAGGAAAATTACATAACAACAAACAAACGACAAATTAACTACATTAAATTAATACTATTTAAAGAAAACGCTCCCGATGTGCCGCTGCAATCCTTACAAATCTTGCTATCCTTTTAATACTCAGGGAATTTGTCTCTTTCATTCTATCTAGGATCCATATCTCATTCAATTTTTCTTTACCATACATCTCTCGCCTCCAATCATTCAATTCGACACATTCACACAAAAAATGTACTAAACTTTCATCCTGAAATCCATACATAGGACAAGCAATAGATTCTACCTTCTCCCCTTTTCTCCCTTGATACTTTCTTTTCTCCCCAATCAAAAATCCATTTCCCCTCTAATCCAAATAAGCCTTCAAATCCTCTCTACTTAACCCAACCTTCCAAAATAACTCCTCCCCCCAACTACCCTTTATCTGTCTATACAATTTTAACGACCCTGAACGATCCAGACTTGCCCACCATATCTGTATTTCTGGGTTCTTCAACCTCTCTGGTACCTCCCTTATTACTATTTCCTCCATACCCCTAATCCCCTTTCCTACATTCCACCATTCCACCATTTCCCTTGTTGGGAAAAATGAGGACAAATCCTAAATAATAATAATAATAATAATTTATTCCAGAAAAAGCCCGTGGGCCATAGGAAAATTTCATAACAAGAAACAAACAAATCCTAAATACGTGATTGAAATAACCGAACGGATCTACTCGCTTTGGGGAAGTTGGGGGGAGGGTTAAGGCTGAAAAATTTGAAAAAAATGAAGTATTTTTAACTTACGAAGGATTGATCGGATCTTAATGAAATTTCATATGTAGAAGGACCTCCTAACTCAAATCTCTTATTTTAATCCTCGACCAGATCCATTGTCATTGGGGGTGTTTGGGGGGGGGCAGAAATCATAGAAAACGCTTAGAGTGGAGAGATCAGGATGAAACTTAGTGGGAAGGATAAACACAAGTCCAAGATACGTGAAGAACACAACCGGACCGGATATGCTCTCTTTGGGGGGAGTTGGGGGGTGGGGTGGTAATTGAAAAATATTAGAAAATGTAAGGCGTTTGTAACTTCAAACGGTTGATCAGATCTTAATGAGATTTGATATTTAGAAGGATCTTGTGTTTCAGAGCTCATATTTTAAATAACGACCAGATCCAGTGACATTGGGTGGAGTTCAAGGGGGAAACTGGAAATCATGGAAAACGTGAATATTGAGGTTTCTTTATCTTACGAATGGGTGATCGGATCTTAATGAAACTTGATATATAGAAAGCTTTATGTCTAAGATAAAGATCTTTCATTTATGAAAGCTTTTATCCGAGGACTTAGGGGGTTGGAGGTTTGGAAACCGAAAATATTGGAAAACACTTAGAGTGGAGAGATCAGGATGAAACTTGATGTGAAGAATAAGCACAAGTTCTAGATACGTGATTGATATAATTGGAACGGATCCGCTCTCTTTTGGGGAGTGGAGGGGGGGTTGTTAATTCGGAAAAAACTAGAAAAAATGAGGTATTTTTAACTTCAGAACGGGTGACCAGATCTTAATTAAATTTGATATTTAGAAGGAAATTATGTCTCAGAGCTCTTATTTTGAATGCCGACCAGATCTGGTCACATTGGGGGGAGTCGGAGGGGGAAACTAGAAATCTTTGAAAACGCTTAGAGTGGAGAGATCGGGATGAAACTTGGTAGGTAGAATAAGCAAATATCGTAGATAAGCGATTGAAGTAATTATACTGGATCCGATCTCTTTGGGGGAGTTAGGGGGCTCAGTGCTTTTACGAGCTTGGTGCTTCTGGATGTGCTAGGACGATAAAAATTGGTAGGCGTGTCAGGGACCTGCACAAATTGAGTTTATAAGGTTGTTTTCCCCTATTTAACCATCTAAGGGGGTTGAAAGGAGAGGAAAAATTAGAAAAAATGAGGTATTTTTAACTTACGAGTGGGTGATCAGATCTTAATTAGTTCTGATTTTTAGAAGGACCTTGTGTCTTAGAGCTCTTATTTAAAATCCCGACCGGCATTGAGCCTCTGATTTTCCTTTTAAATCAATCTATTGATTCTTAGGATTTTGCTAGAGCTCATTCCGTATGATCTCTTGACTCTTGGCTCTTCCGACCTAGTCACAAGTACCATATGAGCTCTTAGCTCTTGTTTTAATTTTAGGGTTTCTTTCGTAAATCACTAGAATATAGGAAGTACCGAACGTAACTGTAAAACACACTAATTTGGATTAAAATCATAATCATAATTATTTTGGGTTATTTTCAGTCCTTTGGGTGTGGTGTTTTGACACACGGCTTGCCTATGTGTTTGTTCTGCTTTGTTGAACTTTCTTGGTAGTGTCAAAGTGTTCACCATTGTTTTTGCTCATGCTCAGAACTCAACTTACAAACTTCACACATACTTGGTCCGGAACACTCGTCTCTCGAAAGACTCTTTTCTCTCAAAATTCCCTTCTTCATTGTCAGTGACTCTGCAGAACAGACAGTGACTGGATGGGGACAGAAATTAACAGTAATTAGTTCCCTATGTATGGATACTATTCTTTGCGGCATCAAAAGAAATTTTTTACCAATATCTCCAATAAATTAATCTTTTCATACACATCTTTGAAACAGTAAAGAAAAAAATATTATTGCCTTTACCTTCACACCATTCAATGGGTTGCCGTATACAGATACTGCATCAAATAGCAAATCTTGATTATAATTTCAGACAGCGCTAGTTATCAAAAATTTCCTGAATACAGAAATGGGAGACAATAAGAACTTCACATAAATATATTTTAAAAGAGTGAGGAAAATGCTAGGCACTGATATTTCCCTCGTTAAAACATTAAGAATCTTTGTTTTCGGAGAAGCTGGTGCTTTTCAATAGATGATGTATCTGATCCATGAAAAACGAGGTCAATTTGGAAATAAAATTTTGCCTCATTGATATTTTATTGTGTTATTAGGTATTTTACGGATTTCTGATTACGGTGTATCATTCAAGGGAGAAAGAAATCTCTTTCACCGTCCGATTTTGTATTTCTTTGCTAAAAAAAATCTTTACTGGAGAAATGAGTCGCCAATAAACGAGGCTTGTCGACACTCTTTATAGCTTAATTTTTGAAAATAAAACTGAGGGTGTTCACGTGGCACCTTTGATCGGGTAATAAGAATCTCCTTTGTTTTGGCCCCATTGAAGTTGATCATCCATGCATCAGACCACTTTTCGATTTTAAAATAATCTATCTGTATGGAAAGGGAGGCTTGTGTTGGGTCTTCGAGTTTTGGAACGGCTGAGTGTGTCGTTGTATCGTCGGCAGAGCTATGCAGAAATCTTTCAAGGTTGTCTCCCATATCGCTTACGTGAATAAAGGAAAGCAAAGGTCCCAAGACACTGTCCTGTGAACCATTTCTTTCACTGATTTTCGCAGGAAACAAACCTTTTGAGGACAACCCGCACTAAACGATCAGAAAGAAAGCTCTCAATTACTTTTAAAAGACATCCAAAAACACCGTGCTTATGGATTTTGTTTAGCAGGCCACGGTGTCATTCTCTGTAGAAAGCTTGGGCAATGCCGAATGACAACAGCCTAATCTCGTACTCTATTGCCAGAAGTTCAGTCCACTCCTGATGCTGGGCCACTAGGCAGTCTAATATTGAGTTTCCTGACAGAATCTACATTGATCATCGTCTAGAAGGTCTTTTGATTCCAAAAACGGTTGAAATGTTTTATTAGAGACGCTCTCGTAGACTTTTTCAACGCAGGAGAATAGGCCTGCCTATAGGAAACCGCGTTCGTTGGATCATCATCGGGCCTTAGCTTTGGTATAACATGAGTGGACTTCCATGTTGTGGAAGTTTCTGGAGCAAAAGCATATCCAGAAAAGAAATGATAAAGGTCCAGCTATTTCAGCAATAAAAGAAACGAGGACAACATTTGGTAGGTTGTCAAGACCTTTGGCTTTGTCCACATTAAAATTCCGATGGGAAGCTTCTTAGGAACATAAATACTCACACGATCAAGGATAGTAATGGTTAGGTTGGAAAAATTCGGCCCTTCTCTACTGTCGTTGTTCTGATTCAAAATTTGGCAAAATCCTTAGCATGTGCTTCCTTCGTTGCCTGTGGATCTATTAACACAATCCGGCTATCTTGTAGAGAAGGAATTGAAGTCCCCTTGGAAAACGGTAAGGACTCCATGAGAATTCCCCACCAAATCTTTGCCAAATCATGTTGAAACTTGGTCAAGAGTTTCTCTTTATACTGAAACTGGGACTGCAGGACCGCACAAAAAGCATCTTTATGCGTGTTGAGGAATGCAGTTCTTTACTCGTCACTCTTTGAAAGTTTTCATCGCTTAAATTGAAAGTTTTCATCTACCTTAAATGAGTTAGGATGATCTGTCAGGGTGAGTCTGGTGATGCGCGTCAAAATTCATAAGCTCGTCCGGCCCATAAGAAAGAAATAGATCATACAGGTCCGACGCTCCCTATTAGTATTTTTGCTGCTACGCTATTATGAACTTTTACATCTCCATGGAGGATATTGGCAGACCTAGCGTACTTACCACGAATTTATTCAAGTTAGCTTCAAGGAAGCTGATAATCTGGCAGGTTGTAGGGTTATACACGGTATTAACAATCACAGAATTATTTAGGTGGGTCACCCCAGCCCAGAAAGCTTCTTCACCTGCTGAATCTGGTATATATAGGTATGAATATGGTATAAGTTTCTGCAGATAAACAGCAATACCTCCTCCCTTGTATTTTGCACCGTCACTACGTTCAAGATTTTAACTGAGGGGCAATTATTCCTGAATGTAGGCTTAAATGTTAAATATTTCACAGGAACCATGTGGTTCCAGTTAGGATCCACATGGCTAGGAACATGTTATTAAATAGCACAGGAACCATGTGGAAGCTTTGTCATTGAGACACTGCTGGCTGTTCAATATAGTCCAATCCACTATTTTCTGGCATTTTAAAACTCTCGTAATGTGACAGCGATTACCATAGAGATATCGAATTGGAAGTCAAACTCGGCAGTAGTATCATAATATTACATATGTAGAAGTGGGATTTCATAAATATTTCAGTACATTTAAACTATTTTATTGAAATGGTAATTGATTAAATATTTTATGCATTTATCCTTAATTTTCTTATGCATGTTAATGAGGGTATGAAATAGTAAGATTTCGCTTTGGGAAACACTACATATATTGTTCATTCTTAAGTTTGCCTGAAAGGTTGTTTTTTTGAAGATTCCCCAAAGGCACCATGGTTTGTGCTGGTACACTTGACAAAATGTAGTCTGGATCACAGAATATTAAGGGAGATACCGATCGCAAGCTCTTTCTCATACAATACCTAACTCGTTTGATTTTTGATCAGTCTAAAACCTTGACAAGTTCTAGGGCTACCCTTCTTAATGTTATCAGTCCAGACGCAGGGAATCTTGGTTTTGGAGCTGATGTCAACGTTTCTGCTACCGAGTCATACAGTTTGTTCGTTCCCCTCTATACCTCAGTCATTGAAGAGTATCATATCGGATTTACTAAAAAGACTCCTAGCCCACCCAGTGAATTTGGTAAAGTTAACACTCCCGGGGATTTGGATCCTGATAATGAATTTCTCATCTCCACTCGTCTCGAATATGGTCGTTGTCTCCAAGGACTCCTTCACAACATTCTTCCTTTGTTGCAGAAAAAATTCAAAACGAAGGGGTTTAGGAATACAGCAACAAAGACTGAAACAAGTGCATAACCGTACTAGAGAAAGCTGAGGTTGGAGTATGACTGACAATATCATCGTTCTATGCTAGATTTCAGCTAATAAAAGTCGATGGCTTTTCCTTTGTGTGATATACCATGGTTGCATTGAAGAAAAAGCTGAACAACCTTATTAGTTATTGTAGCAATCACGTCACTATCAGCTGATGATCAAAAACAGCTTGTACTAACGGACTGTAAGTAAGGCGTGATGCCGTCCAATACTAATCGAAACTCTTAGAATCAGAGTCTTGATAACAGTAGACACATTAAAAGAATCAAATTTTGATGCTTGTCCAAAATATATAAAGTTCATTATGTTTACCATAAAAAGTTACGACCCTGAGAATTTGTCAATTTTTTTAGCAGAAGAAAGATCAAGGATGTGTGTTTATTTGGTGTTTTCTTTCCAGAATTGATTGTAATGAACCAGTAATTCTAGAACATCGGGAGAGGGCTGATTTGACTGGAAATTTAAAGTTCTAATGCCCTTTTTAAGTAAAAAAAAATGTTGGAGGGCAGGTAACCACCCTCCCATGCCCCCTTTTTCCTCAGAGTCGTCAGGTCAAAATTTTGAGACACTAATTTTGTTCAACATAGTCTTAAGATCGAATAACTATCCTGCCCCTCGAGGAAATTATAGCCTAGTAAACAACACAGCACTCGTACGGGATTCTGATAATTGGATAATTGTCTGGGCTTGGTTTGTTTTGATGGGCGTTTTCGGGCTGAAAAACCTCTTCCTAGCTAATTTATCTACTATGGGCTGCCTCCCCGTAGTAGCATAATATTTGTAGCATGAATATATAATGAGTCGGAGGTAATAGGTTTGGGACTGTCTGTGCAGGATTTCGACTCTTGTTGATAGAAGAGCATCGCCAAGTGCTGAAAACTATGTTGTGACCAAGATGGGCCCAGGATTGCACAAAGCCTCCAACTTACTGGAGGTCCCAGGGACTTCTTGCTGTCCGGTTCTAAGCCGACTTAAGCGCTTCGGTGTAGACTTGAGAAAATATGTTGGTCCCCATCTTGCACTGTATCCGGGATCACTGCTTTTCTGAGGCCAAAATAATTAAAGATTTAAAGAACCATGAAAATTAGAACTTGGAATGTTACGACGTTAAAAAATGACTATCGCATCGACTTTTGACTGACGAATTCAGACGGTTTGAACTGGATTTATTAGGAGTTTCAGAAACTCATATCCCAGGGGTAGGAAGCATGAAATTAGGTGACATAGAATTTGTTTACTCAGGCGGGATGGATGGGGTACATAGACAGGGAGTAGGACTCATGATGAATAAGGAAGCTGCTAAGTCTTGTTTAGGCTGGAAAGGTATTAATAATAGAATACTAATTGCTCATTTTATGACTAAAAAGTTTAGGGTATCAGTTATAGTAGTATATGCCCCCATTGAACCAACTGATGGAGATACTAGTGACTCAGATGAATTTTACTTACAGTTACAGCAAATAGACAGGGTACCAGGTAGAAATATGGTGTTTTTGCTAGGAGATTCTAATGCCCAGGTTGGTAGAAATAGGGATAGATGGTATCCTAGCCTAGGTAAATTTGGTGTAGGAAAGAAAACAGTAATGGCTATAGGCTTTTGCAATTTTGTAGGTATAACAACCTAGTTATAACCAATACGGTGTTTGGTCACAAAATGGCCCATAAGTTGACATGGTATTCACGTGATGGTAAGACAGAACACCTTATTGATTATGTTATTGTAAACAGAAGACTAGCGGGATCTATACAAGATACTAGGGTGTATAGGAGTGCCGCTATTGATGTTAAAAGTAAAGATCACCATCTAGTAGTGTCTAAGCTTAATTTAAAGCTGAAATTTCGGAAGGGTAACTCCCTCCCGGAAAGTTATGATGTTGGTAGACTTCAGGATGAAAATTTGAGAAAAAAATCCCAGGAACAGTTGAGTACTAAACTTGAGGATTTAAAATTTGACAATGTGGAAGATGGATGAAATAATTTCAGAAAAACAATTTGTGAAGTTGCTGATGGTGTCCTAGGAAAGAGTGCTAAGACTGCAACTAGGAATATTAGTGAAAACGCTTTAGGTTTAATAGAGAGTAGAAGGGGTTTGTATAAGAATTATCTGAGTGATAGGTCGTATGAAAACAAAAGGAATGTAAAGAAAGTGGAGAAAGCATTAAAATATGAACTAAGGAGATGTGAAGTGGAGGCGATGGATAAAATTGCTGAGGATCCGGAAGATGCGGCTAGACGGCATAATAGTAAAATATTATACTGGCATGTTAATAAATTGAAAGGGAGTAGCCAATCCGGACTAGTCCCAGTTAAAGATAGAAATGGGGCCACAATTAGTGATAAGGAAATAGTTAAAGAAAGATGGGTGGAACGTTTTGAAAATGTGCTAAACCGAGATACAGTTGCAGGAAAAGATATAGATGAAAATGAAAAAGTTTGTGATACCTTGGATGTGAAGAAGATTTGTTTAGTGAGGAAGAATTAGCGACAGTACTAAAAGGATTAAAAAATAATAAGGCCCCAGGTGCTGATAGTAATGATTAATGAGTTTCTTAAATATGGTGGCTCTGAGGTTAGGAATAAGCTACTGAAGATTATGAACATGATTTTTGAAAAAGGGGAAGTACCCAATGATTTTAGGAAAACCTTAATTAAACCACTGTATAAGAAAGGTGACAAGAGTGAGTGTCGTAATTATCGAGGCATTAGTCTGGTCTCTGTAGGTAGCAAATTACTGAGTAATATGATACTTTTAGACTGAGACATGCTGTAGACAAAGTTTTAAGGGAAGAACAATGCGGTTTTAGAAAAGGTAGAGGATGTGTCGACCATGTTTTCACTCTTAGGTTAATAACTGAGAAGTCCCTTCGATATCAAACACCTTTGGTCCTTAGTTTTATCGATTATGAGCAAGCTCCTGGACTTAGATTATGCTGATGATTTAAGCATATTAGATGAAAGTGTGAGCAAAATGAATGAATTTTTAGAGGTTTTACGAGTTCAAGGTGCTAAAATAGGCTTGAAAATTAATGTTAAGAAGACTAAGTCACAAAGGCTAGGAATAAGTGAAGATGAACAGATGACATTAGGTAACGAAAAGATTGATCAGGTTGGGAGCTTCAGTTACCTTGGTAGTATTATTAGTAAAGATGGTGGGAGCAGTGAAGATGTTAAAAGTAGAATAGCTAAAGCTCAGGGAGTTTTTTCACAGTTAAAAAAAAGTTTGGAAGAATAGAAAGATAAGTCTACAAATTAAGATTAGAATATTGGAAGCTACAGTGATGACAGTGGTCAAATATGGCTTCTGAAGTATGGGCACTCCGAAAAGCAGATGAAAATTTACTAGATGTTTTCCAGAGAAATTGCCTACGGATTGTTCTGGGTACACGGCTGACTGACCGTATTTCAAACAGTAGGCTGTACGAAAAATGTGGTTCAATCCCACTTTCGACGACTATAATGAAAGAAAGGTTGAGATGGCTAGGCCACGTCTAC
>NC_088875.1:49513247-49530657 GCF_032884065.1 Artemia franciscana
AGGATAGAGATGAGGCAATGATATAAAAACAATGTTTGATAAGAAAATGTAGCCTAGCTGTATGGTCATTTATCCTTATGGCTAGTCTAAAAGTTGATAGAAAATTTACATACACCTTGATACTGTTAAGGAGTATTTTCATACCCCGTGACTCCACAGTATTCCATGTTTGGGTCATGTTTAGGTTTCTTTTTCTTTAAAATTGGTAGGAGAGTTGAACATTTCCATTTATTAGGGAATGTGGATGTAGCCCATGCATGGTTATAGCTATTTAGGAGCTCCTGTTTATACAAAGGGGTAAGATTCTTTATCCATATAGGGTTATCATAGCTACTTTTAGCATTGGCCTTGATATGGTGTATTGCATTATTCAATTCATGTATTGAGAAGGGATGGTTTATTATACTCTGAACCTGGTCGGGGCTGGTAAATAGGATTTGTCAATATTTGAGTAGTGATATTTTTGTTTTTGATGTTAGCTTTTTTAGTAGTGGGAAACATGTGTGTCCCACTTAAGATCATTAGAAATTGTGACACCAAGAAGCTTAAAATGTTTCACTAGCATTTCACATGGGATCTATAATTTGGCAATCTTTTGTCCACCATGCTTTAGGGGTGTGTTTAGGGATGGTTTTCCTAGGTGAAGTTTTTGGGATAGCTTGATTAGCTGCATTTGTTAATATTGATGTCATAGCTTCAGCACACGTGTCAGCAGTTACAACTGAGGTATGAGATTTCTGGGTTAAACTTAGGACTTCTTCATTAAGCTTATTTCTAAACATAGTCCAATTTGCTTTGGTGTTGACATATTTAGGGATATGTGGGAGAATGTTGGCTGGTTCATTTAAAGAGGATACTATTGCAAAATGGTCAATGCATAGATTTTCAATTTTCTTAATATAAATTTTATTTAGTATATTATTATATATACATTTAGTATATATTCCTATGACATATTTCAAGGATCGACAAGTCATCCACATATTTCCATCTATGGGGGAATTCCTTGCCAATTTCGTTAATCATGACAAGAAATAATAGTGGTCCCAATAAGGTTCCTTGAGGTATTCTACAGTACCTAGGGAGGGGGTTAGAGAAGTTATTTTTGTATGTTACAACTTGTGATCTGTCTGAAAGGAACAACATAACAATATTTACTAAAAGTGGGTCAATTTCAAAGTTATCATGTAGTAAACGAATTAGGATAGTCGTTTTAATAAAGGTGTTTACTGTATGAACTCTCAAACAAGACCTGCCTTTGAGAATGTGAGGAGTAAGGAATTATGTCACCATCTGATGAGATAAATGCTCCTAAGCTGTGTGATGATGTGTCAACAGTGATATTGTGTCTGTATTTTGCAATTCTTTTTTCTTACCTAAATTTTATCTTTTCAGGACCCATTTTGGGGTCAATACCCAAGGAATGGTACAAACTTCTCCACTCAACTATTCCGACCCAAAGGGGCTTACGACAAGAGTGTTGAAGGAGTATCTTTTCAGGACCCATTTTGGGGTCAATACCCCAAACGACGTACCATGGAATACCCTAAACAACTTCCCCTTTCTCTTCTGCAGGTATGTTTTAATAATTATAATAATTTATAAAAGAATGATATCTTATAATTTACAAAAGATATAAAATTTAACTGGATATTTCAAACACATATACAGTGTTTGTAAATTTTATATCTGTTCACTTTCAATAAAAAGGTTTCATCCCTATTTTGAACTGTTTTACTTTCGCCAATTGCTTATTGCGCATCTACAGAACCCAATTGGTTTTGCATATAGTAAAATTGTTTCAAGTAAGTTAAAGTTCAACACACAAGTTTTAGCTCATCTTTATAGTGCAATTGTCCTCCCCCATTTTTTTGTATTTGAGTCCTTTTGGAGAATTTCTCCTGAGGGCAATAAACGTAAACTTTGATTTGTTTCCTTTAAGTACGCTAAATTTCTGCTTTACCTCCTACTTTTGTCCCGAAATTTTTTTTCTTACTAGGAAATATAATATAACAGACCTAACTTCAGCCATCCTTAATCAGATTTCAAAATTAAATAATAATATGAAAAGCCATCTGTGGTTTGAAGTCCTTCCCCAGTAGAACTCAGTGTGTTTGTATTTTCGCCATGGTTTAACCAGTCTTTTTGTGCTAGTGAATATTAATTATGGATACATTGTGTCTAGCCCTGATCTTCTTTTTCTTGTATTTTTATGTACTCCCTCTCTTTTGTTTGTTTTTGACAGGTACTAAAATAACATTATAATTCTTATGTTGAGTTGGAAGTAATAGGCTCGAGATTGTCTGTGCTGGATTTTTACTCTTGATGAAAGAAGAGCATCACCAAGTGTGGAAAACCATGTTGGGACAAAGATTGGTCTGAGATTGCAAAAATCCTCCATTCAACTGGAGGTCCCAGGGACTTCTTACTATCCGGCTCTAAGCTGACTTACGCACGTAATGTAAAATTGAGAAGATGTGTTAGTCCCCGCCCTGCACTAGTTCTGGGACCGTTGTTTTCCTGGGGCCATAATAATTTCAATGATTTAAAGAATATGAAAATTGCAACTTAGAACATTACAGCATGAAAAAAAAAAATTGTGTCAACATGATGAATTTTACTTATAGCTACAGGAGCCAACAGAGATGGCCCCAAGTAGAAATATCGCATTTTTTTTAGGGGGTTTTAATGCCCATATAGAAATAGAAATAGATGTTATCCTACCCTTGGTAAATTTGATGTAGTAACTACCTTTCGGGAAATTATGATCTTGAGAGACCTCAGGATTAGAATTTGAGAGAAATTTTCCCGGAAAAGTTGAATTCTAAACTGGGGGATCTAAGTTTGACGCTCTGTAAAATGGATTAAACCATTTTAAGAAAATAGTTTGTGAATTTGCTGATGGAGTCTTAAGAAAGAAAGTTAGAAACGCAGCTAGGAATACTAGTGAAAATGCATGATACGACCCCGTAGGGGTTAGTGTAAGAATTATTTAAGTGATAGATCATATGAAAATAAGAGGAATGTAAAGAAGTCTGGGAGAACATTAGAATATGAATCAATTAGGCGTGAAGTTGAGCTTATTGACAAATATACTGAAGTTATGGAAGATGCTGTCAAACGGCATAATAGTAAAATATTGTGAAGACATTTTTATGAATTGAGAGAGAATATTCAATCTGGACTCGTCCCATTTGACCCTAGGAGTGGGGCACCAGTTAGTGATCAGGCAACCTGAATACACTTACACCCTTTCTATTTATTAAAATTGTAAGAGCAGAAATAGTAATAGTAGTATTCCCAAAAGTTTTAGCTTAATACCCCCAGTTGTTCTCGGTATATTGCTGAGGTGTCTTATTGGCAACCATAAACACAACGCCTTTTGATTTATTTTAAAGCATAATGGGCCATTCGAAAAATTGTGAGGGGTTGACGTATCATTCCCAAAAGATTCTATTTATGCTTTTGACAACGTGGATATACTTGTACTCTTTTTATATATTTAAATCGTAAGAGCAGAAGTTGTAATAGTAATAGCCCAAAAAGTTTCAACAAAATGCCTTTTGATTTAGCTTAAAGCAAAATTTAGTTTTTAAGCGTAATGGACCAATTATCTCTAAAGACATAGCTGGTGGACCGTTCTACTATGCCGAGCAAAACGGCTGTCTTAAAATTTTGACTGGATGTTTTTTGAAAATGAATAGGTTTGAGAGAAAGTTTTGAGCTTTTTTTTTTTGAGAATAGGTTTGAGCTTGCCCTCCAATCTCTTTTTTATTCTTAAAAAGGGCACCAGAACTCTTAGTTTTGAATTGAATTTGTTCTTTTAAAAGTTTCAATGATAGTTCTAGCTATTATAGAGTGATGTTGCCTATGATATTGCTTATATGCTCTATCGAAAACCTGCATGCACACGGTTTTTTGTTTAATTGAAACTCCTAAATGTCCCCTATAAGTTTCATATTAATACCCTTAGCGTCATTAGTTACAGTAACCGATGTGGTAGTATTAAAAGTATACACATAGTGCCCTCTGGACAATTCTCTTTTTTTATGGGCTCTTAATTACCTAATTTTTACGATCCATCAATTTATTTTATTTTCAATAAGTTTGATATGTCTAGGAGTTTGTTTTTCGCTTGGGAGCGATCGAACAGAATAGTTGAGAAGAATTGTACTTGCCGATACAATAAATGATTGTTATTCTTAAGTATGGCTTGTGGTCTAGAGGTATGATTCTCGCTTAGGGTACGAGAGGTTTTAGGTTCTAATCCCGGACCACCCAATTTTAATTAAGAAGATCCGGAACTAGATACATGATGAATATAGCGATCGCTGAAAGTTGGCATCAGGGGCCCAAACGGATCAAATTAGAAATAGTCGCTTCCCCGATTCGAACATCAGGTGAGAGCGAAATGACGGTTAATTCAGAAAAATTAGAAAAGGTGAGTTATTTTTAACTTACGAAGGGTCTATCGGATCTTAATTAAATATGATATTTAGAAGTACCTCGTGTCTCAGAGCTCTTATTTCAAATCTCGACCGGTTCCGGTGACATTTGCGGGAGTTGGAAGGGGAAACCGGAAATCTTAGAAAACGCTTAGGGTGGGGAGATTGTAGTGATACTTGGTGGGAAGAAGCTCTTGGCTTTTCCGACCTCGTCACAAGTGCCATATGAGCTCTTGGCTCTTGTTTGTTTCAGTTTTTCTTTGATGACATACACTCATTTGGGCTGTAAATCATGAGTGGGTTGAGCTCCTTTCTCAGGGTCACGATATTTGCCTTCTCTCCTTTGACATCGCGAAAGCCTTTGATCGTGTATGGCAAAAGGAACTTCTTTGTAAACTGAAAGCCTGTGGAATTGATATTCGACTAAATGAGGTGCTTGCTGACTTTTTTTTTGTCAAGGATCATTGTAAGTTGTCCTCGACGGCTTCATATCAATAGCACATCCAATCTTATCAGGAGTACTCCAAGGAAGTATTCTTGGGCCAACTCTTCTTGGTATTCGTAAACGATCTAGGGGACAACCTTGTGAAGAAACCTCACCACTTTGCTGATGACACGACAACAAAAACATCAATTGCAAAAGATGACGATCCCAGCAAACCCCATAAGGAACTCCAGGTTGACCTGGAGAGAATCGAGGCGTGGGCAGATGCATGGCGTGAAAGTTTTAACGCATCAAAAATGGAAGAGCTCCTACTTTCTAAGGCGCTTAATATGAGGGCTCATCCTGATTTCGTCTTCAAAGGAGAGGCAATAATGCGAGTTGATACACTGTGCCTACTTTGAGCTAATTTCTCTTCGGAACTCTCATGGACTGAGCAACTCAGTAAAATTAGATCCTCTTTCTCTAAGAAGTTAGGAGTTATCCTAAGATGCAAAAGTCTTCTCCCTGATGAGTCTATTCTGCCATTTTCCATTTCGTGCATCAGACCTGTCATGGAATATGCATGTCCTCTTTTGGCAAATGTACCTGTTTGCAATTTCAAAAGCTGTATAAGTGCAACGATTTTTTTTATTTCAAAGGTTTTGCTTTAAAGTTTGAAGTGACTTTTACCTCAAGGCCTTACCTGGCTTTAAAAATCAAAAATCATATTCCAGACATGTTATCTTGTCTCAGAAGATAACATTGACTGAAGATTAACAGACTGATGAATTTAAAATTGGGCAGCTAAGAATAAACTGTAGTTCAATGCAAACAAGTTAAAACTCTTTGGTTTGGGCTAAGATAAATAGAAGTGGCAGTATTTCATTAGTTCTGAACGCCCTAGCAATCATCAACCGTACCAAAAAGACCTTAATATGTCCCTATTACAAATTCAGGAGCCCTGAAATAAATGTAAGGCCTTTTTGTTGTGAAAGAAGTTAAAGTGAGAGGAAATTAAAAAAACATAATTCAAAAAAGTGTGCAAAAGCGTTTTTTGGAAGTATGCAATTTTGGGGTCGAACAATTGATATTTAGAGTGACCTGGAAATCTTGGAAAACGCTTTGGGTGGAGATATCAGGATGAAACTTGGTGAGAAGAATAGGCACAAGTCTTAGATACATTATTGATATAAATGGACTGGATCCGCTTTCTTTGGGGGAGTTGGGGGGATTTCCAGTGCTTTGGCGAGTTTGGTGCTTCTAGACGTATTAGGACGATGAAAATTGTTAGGCGTGTCAGGGACCTGCTCAAATTGACTTTATAACAGTCGTTGCCCCGATTCGACCATCTAGGGGGCTGGAGGGAGAAGAAAAATTGAAAAAAGAAGTATTTTTAACTTGCGAATGGGTGATCGGATCTTAATGAAATTTGATATTTAGAAGGAACTCGTGTCTTAGAGGTCTTATTTTAAAATCCCGACCGTATCCGGTGATACTGGGGAGAGTTGGGGGGGGAAACAGGAAATCTTGGAAAACGCCTTGAGTGGAGAGATTGGGATTAAACTTGTTTGGAAAAATAAGCACAAGTCTTAAATACGTGATTGACACAACTGGACTGAATCTGCTCTCTTTGTGGGGAGCTGGGGGGGGGGTGTTGATTCGAAAAAATTAGAGAAATTGAGGTAATTTAACCTAGGGTCGGGTGACAGGATCTCAATGAAATTTGATATTTAGAAGGAATTCATGTCTCAGAGGTCTTATTTTAAATTCCAAACAGATCTGGTTACACTGGGGGGAGTTGGAGGGGACAAAAGGAAATCTTGGAAAACTCATAGAGAGGAGAGATGAAACCAGGTGGCATGAAACTTGGTACAAATGGGTGATCAGATCTTAATGAATTTAGAAGTAGCGCGTGTCTTAGAGCTCTTATTTTAAATCTTGACCTTTATTAAGCCTCTGATTTCCTTTAATTCAATCTATTGATTCTTAGAATTTTGCTAGAGCTCATGCCGTATGTTTTCTTGGCTCTTCCGACTTCGTCACAAGCGCCATATTTACTCTTAGCGCTCTTTTTATACTGACACTAAAGAGCGAATTCGGCCCTTTTGGGCTTGTGATAGCCGTTTTGTTGGAATAAAATCTTGTCTTACAAAAACAAACTTATTTTATTTTCCGAAGTCTTGACTTTTCAAATTACATCTTATTTACCCATGAAAGTTTTTCCCCAGAAAATTCTTCTCCAAAAAATCATCTATGCTCATACCGACTCACGGCCTCATCTTTTAATAGATGGCGCTTAATGATCCATAATTACACAGAAATTCTTGGTGTGGATCAACTTTATCAAATGGAGCGTTTATACACATTTTCATTTTTAAACATTTTTCTTGTATTTGCTAATTGAATTTGAAGGAACGCATTTGTCTCTGTGCTTTTCTACATAACAAAATGAGCCAGGAAAGTCTAAAGGGATTTGTTAATAGTAAGGAAAAAAAGGTCTTGACCTAGCATCCCAACCACCTTGAGGTTTTCTCTCATGTAATATATTAAATAAAAAAAACAAGTTTTTTCAACTGAAAGTAAGGAGTGACATCAAAACTTAAAACGCACAGAAATTACTTCGTATATGAAAGAGGCTAATTTCTCATCAACGCCCCGCTCTTTACGCTAAAGTTTGACTCTTTCTCTCAATTCTTCTTTCTAAAACAGTAAAAAACTTTAGCGTAAAGAGCGGGGCGTTGATGAGGAAGGAGCCTCTGAAAAAAATCCTCCTGAAAACGCCTGTATACTTCCCAATAACCATTACTATATGTAAGCACAGGTCAAAGTCTGTAACTTGTTGCCCCTCCCACGGGGACTGTGGGGGAGTAAGGCGTCCCCAAAGACATAGTTATAAGGTTTTTCGACTACGCTGAATAAAATGGCTATCTCAGAATTTTGATCCATTGACTTTGGGAAAATAATTAGCGTGGGAGGGGGCCTAGGTGCCCTCCAATTTTTTTGGTCACTTAAAAAGGGCACTAGAACTTTTCATTTCCGTTAGAATGAGCCCTCTTGCAACATTCTAGGACAACTGGGTCGATACGATCACCCCTGGGGAAAAAAAAACAACAAAAAAACAAATAAACACGCATCCGTGATCTGCCTTCTGGCAAAAAATGCAAAATTCCACATTTTTGTAGATAGGAGCTCGAAACTTCTGCAGCAGGGTTCTCTGATACGCTGAATCTGATGGTGTGATTTTCGTTAAGATTCTATGACTTTTAGGGGGCGTTTCCCCCTATTTTCTAAAATAACGCAAATTTTCTCAGGCTCGTAACTTTTGATGGGTAAGACTAAACTTGATGAAACTTATATATTTAAAACCAGCATTAAAATGCGATTCTTTTGATGTAGCTATTGGTATCAAAATTCCATTTTTTAGAGTTTTGGTTACTATTGAGCCGGGTCGCTCCTTACTACAGTTCGTTACCACGAACTGTTTGATTTAGCTAGTCTTCAATATTTATCCCTTTATAAATTTTTTAGGTCGGAAAAACATAGCATTTATTGTCTGTAAATGATTGACGTTCCTCTTCTTTTCTAGGTAATGAAGTAGCTGCCGGGCAGTAAATTTCGAAGTCTCTGTATAAGCCTGTTTTCTGTTGCATTCGTCTTTTTGTGTATAGACGCTTAATTTTACATAAAAAGACAGTGCAGCAGAACTGGTTTCTTATAATTTTAAAGTTTAAATAAATAAAAAATCAAGGGTTCTAAACCTTAAGTTAAATAGAATCTTAGTAAAATTCGTGTGTATTTTTCTTTCTCTCACCTTTTCATATTTTACAAAAAAATAGAACCCTAAAAAAAATTTCTAATCAATTTTCTTTTTTGCTCATCCTTCACATAACGAATTTACTGCTCATTGAAGCTGTGCAATTATGAGGCCTCTGCTCCTGCCAAGGAACCCCTTCCTGACTCAACATTCAAGACCATATTTTCCCTTATTTTAATAGAAATTAAATCAATAAAATATTGCTTCTTTGCATTCTTACCAACTACTTGTTGATCCTAGAGTTAGGGATAGTTCATAGGAACGGAGTACAAGACAGATAAAATACAAAACGGCGTTCATCAAAACAATTAATGAAAATCACTTATTATACACGAACATGTGTTGGTTACTTATAAGTTTAAACATCCCCTTTTAAGATGGGGATGTCATAAAGGAAAACTGGTTTTGTGGTTATGTCTCAAAAACAGTTTCAACAGATCTGTTTCTGGACCTACCATTTTATATTTACGGATTAATGCTAAACTTAAAATAATGTAGCTAGGCTTTTTTATATATAGAGTGAACCTTGATAAAAGTTGGAAAGGCGATCTTGCTTGTCGAAATGCCAGAATTTACCGTATCTATATGCTTACTAATGGCGAAATAATAATAATTATGAAATGACTAAAATAATTCATTCTCTCAAATATGTTGAAAAACCATCGGAGAAAGAATAATTTCTGTTGAAAATATGTTCCGTATTCATTAAAGAGCCAACACCGCTAGTTGTTTGGGGGAGTTAAATGAGAGTTGCGCAACTCATATTTATGGCTTTTTCGTGTTTTTTTTTGTGCTCGATATCTTCATTCAGCGTAGTCTGTTTGGTTTAAGATTGTTAACTTAGAGGATTCGGTTTATGCATTTAATGGCAAAAAGTTGGCAATGCGGAACCAATGAATTTAATATGTTTTGATTATGGACGTCTATGCTGTATTGATAATCTCAGAAGTGTTGTTGTCAAACTGAAAAAAACATTATATGAATATAATTCTGCCTTTTCTTGGGAGAAAATACATCGTTTTCATATGTTCTAATTGAACGGCCATAGTGATTCTTAAGGAATTCTCAAAGAATCTTATACATAATTCTTAATTTAATTCCTAACTTAATTCTTATTTTTTACTAATAAAAATGTTCGTTAAAAATTAAAAGTTCTAGTTGGCTTTTTAAGTAACCGAAAAATTGGAGGGCAACTAGGCCTCCTTCTCCACCCCTTATTTCTAGAAATCGTCTGATCAAAACTAAGAGAAAGCCATTTAGCCAAAAAAGGAATTAAAATGCAAATTTCATTTGAATAGTTTACGTGTGGAGAGTCAAAATCAAACATGCATTAATTCAAAAACGTTCAGAAATTACATAAAAAAAAACTAGTTTTTTTAACTGAAAGTAAGGAGCGACATTAAAACTCAAAACGAACAGAAATTACTCCGTATATGAAACGGATTGTCCCCTCCGCAATCCCTCGCTCTTTACGCTAAAGTTAGACTCTTTGCCACAATTCTGCTTTTTAAAACAATTAAAAGCTTTAGCGTAGAGAGCGAGGGATTGCGGAGGGGACAATCCATTTCATACACGGAGTAATTTCTGTTCGTTTTAAGTTTTAATGTCGCTCCTTACTTTCAGTTAAAAAAACTAGTTTTTTTTATGTAATTTCTTAAAAGCAACACATAGCTCTCGTCGCGACATTAATTGGCGTGTGAAATCAAGTGCACAAGGTGGTGCGTGTGAAGCGTTTTAGGGACTGTGCCAAACATGACAGAACGTTGTGCCGTACTTGGTGTTCCAAGATTTACACTAGGTGGCGAAAATTCAGCGCCTCCTCGGTTCTCTGTCCATGATTTGAGCTTCTGAAAGACAGATGGTCGACACTACTTATAATCCACATTACCAATCATTTTCCTTTCTGAATTCTCCACCACCAATCAAATTTCCAACTTTTTTCTTGCATCCTCCTTTGTTTCTTGAAGATTTCTGTCTAAAAGAAGTATGCGGCCATTCAACACCAGACACTCTCGCAGTTGGAATTCAACAGCCTATGTAGACACATTATATAGATAGATAGATAGATAAGTGTATTTCAAAAACCCGTGGTTCACTGACAAGCAGACACACAGTTGAAACCTGAACTGACTGATGGATTGAAAGGAACCTGAATATTATATAGTTACGAACATATGTGGAATGTTCAAAGACAAGAGACGGTCCATGTTTAAATGCTGCAGGAATATCATACTTTAATTAAAGAAAAAAAAGACACTCACAATACAATTTTAAGTGAATTCCAATGTGGCAACGGCTGGTTAATAGAACTGTTTTTTATCTAGGATAATATTGTAAGGCTTTGTTTTATGCCCTAGAGAGTGGTATCAGAAGGGAAGAAAATGTTGACAATGGGGAAATAAGTCATGTAAGACTGAATTAAACAGTAAATGAAAAAAAATGATAATAGGAAAAAAAACTTTGGGAAACAAAACCCATTGAAACATGAGGGCCCTAAGAGATTTGGAAAGGACTTGGCAAGCTATTGCACCAAACCTTAAAATATTAATCTTGAAATATTAAAACATACAACAATAGTGTAGACTAGTCTGCCTTTCGGCATCAAGATCATCAAATGCCCCCCACGATAATCTTCAGTAAAAGGTGAAAGATTAACTCGATCTGAGGAGAGGCCAGAGCTATGAAAATTACTAAGGTTGACTTGGGTATATAAAAATAAATCCTAGTAACCGAAGCGACCCGGCTCAATAGTAATCGAAAATCTAAAAAATAGAATTTTGATACCAATAGTTCAATAAAAAAATTGTATTTTAATGCTGATTTTAAATATATAACTTTCATCAAGATTAGTCTTACCTATCAAAAGTTACGAGCCTGAGAAAATTTGCCTCATTTTAGAAAATAGGGGAAAACACCCCCTGAAAGTCATACAATCTTAACGAAAATCACACCATCAGATTCAGCGTATCAGAGAACCTTATTGTAGAAGTCTCAAGCTCCTATCTACAAAAATGTGGAATTTTGCATTTTTGCCAGAAGAGAAATCACGGATGCGTGTTTATTTGTTTTTTTGTTGTTTTTCTTTCCCAGGGGTGATCGTATCGACCCAGTGGTCCTAGAATGTCACGAGAGGGCTCATTCTAATGGAAATTAAAAGTTCCAGTGCCCTTTTTAAGGGAACAAAAAATTGGGAGGCACCTAGGCCCCCTCCCACGCTCATTTTTCCCCAAAGTCACCGGATCAATATTCTGAGATAGCCATTTTATTCACCATAGTTGAAAAACCTAATAACTATGTCTTTGGGGACGACTTACTCCCCCGCAGTCCCCGTGGGAGGGGTTGCAAGTTACAAACTTTGACCTGTGTTTACATATAGTAATGGTTACTGGGAAGTGTACGGACGTTTTCAGGAGAATTTTTTTGGTTTGGGAGGGAGAGTTGATGTGGCGGGGTTACGTGGGAGGATCTTTTCATAGAAAAACTTCTCATGGAAGAAGAGACTTTCAATGAAGGGGGCGCAGGATTTTTTAGCATTATTTAAAAAAAAACAATGAAAAAATAAATATGAAAAGTTTTTTTCTACTGAAAGTGAGGAGTAGCATTAAAACTTAAAACGAGCAGAAATTATTGCGCATATGAGGGGTTTACCTCCTCGTAATACCTCGCTCTTTACGCTAAAGTATTTTTAGTAATTTCAACTACTTATTCTACTACCTTTGTGATTCAAGGGTCATTCATAAGGAATTGGGACATAAGTTAAGCTTTAGTGTATAGAGCGAGGTATCGACGAGGGGTGAACTCCCTCATATACGCAATAAAAACAGACGAATATAGAAATTGGTTACGTAAGTTAACTCGTAAATTACGTATATTTTTCTACTAATGAAAATGTTCGTAAAAAAATTAAAAGTTCTAGTTGCCTTTTCAAGTAATCAAAAAATTGGAGGGCAACTAGGCTTCCTCCCTCTCTCCTTTTTTCTCAAAATCTTAAGATTAAAACTATGAGAAAGCCATTTAGCCAAAAAAAATTAATATACAAATTTCGTTTTAATTATGTATGTGCGGAGAGCCAAGATCAAAACATGCATTAATTAAAAAACGTCCAGAAATTAAATAAAAAAAACAAGTTTTTTTAAAATGAAAGTAAGGAGCGACATTGAAACTTAAAACGAACAGAAATTACTCCGTATATGAAAGGGGCTTTTCCTCCTCAACGCCCCGCTATTTACGCTAAAGTTTTTTACTGTTTTAAGAAGTAGAGTTAAGAGAAAGAGTCAAACTTTAGCGTAACGAACAGAAATTACTCCGTATATGAAAGGGACTTTTCCTCCTCAACGCCCCACTTTTTTACGCTACAGTTTGACTCTATCTCTTAACTTTTTCACAGCAGTGAATTAAGTCTCTGAATTATTTTTGAAATTAGGAATGCACCATTTCATTTTCATATGTAAGCGTCTTGACCGTTTAAATGCAAGTTTACCTTTTTGAGAAAAGAAAATCAGGGGTTTATCACTCTCTTATCAATTTGACTGAAGTCGAAACTTTAATTTCTGAGAACCCAGTGACTGTTCTACTGACTTTGCAAATTATTTTCTCTCTAACAATCAATATTCATTACTACTATCAACAACTCACCGCAGAGCCAAGCCGCCTGAGGCCAAAAACAATCCCTCCAGCAATTTTATTGAATATTGGTTCAATTTAGATTTCAGCAGTTTATAATTACGAACTATTTTCAATAAAGATGCATGGGAACTTGGATCCAGCTTGGGCACTTTAAACTAATTATGGCGTCTATTCATTGGCTTTTACACCATTAATTTTTGTAAATCTTATGCAGTGTTTCTTCTTTTTTTCATATAGAAAAAAATGAATTACAATATATTCAAGGATTAAGTAACTAACGGCAGGATCTTCCTTCACTTTGAATAACGTATTATACACATAATTGATTAAGGTTCATAGACTTTGTTTCCCCTCGAAAGTGGTGCGGCGATCCCGGACGTACATCGTACCAGGCTAACGCGAGAAGGGAGCGGGGCAAGCCCCAACACCCCTACGGTTTCCAAAAATCAGTTTCATATTTTGGGCTCCATGTAGAGGCCGTATTAGATAGTAAGCTGATAAGAACAGATACTACACTTGATCTTAGCTAACAGGCCGAGAAGCGATAATTCAATAAGGATTTTAAAAGATATTATAAGAATACGAGTAACAAAGTTTGTCACACAATTTATTTCGGTTGCAATACCCAAATAGAATTCAATTAACTTATCACTGTTTCTATAGATTTTCGTGAACAGTACGAAACATTTCCTATTCAATCAAAGTTTATCTCAAAATTTAAAATGGTAAACGGAAAATTTTCCAATCAAGACTTGGACAAAATTGTCACTCAAAAAGCCAAAATTAGAAAAGATAACACCTTAAATCAGAGATATATTCTCTTGGCCCTTTCCTTGACAATGATTGAAACCAGCATTGATGAATGACGTTAATTCAAGGCAATTAAGGGGGTGGGGGACAGAAAAAAGTATTTTTCGAAATCCAGAGAGAGCGATTCTCTTGTTTTTTCACTTTCTTTTACAAAAACACCCTCATTTGCAATAAATGTCAATCCACCAGTCGACACCACTGGTATTGATAAAAAGCGTCAATTCACGGAAACTAGGGGACAAGGCTGGACCCAGTGAGCTAATCTTCGATATTTTTGTCCGACTTGTTAAAACGTTGCGCAATGCATTTAAACAAGTTTCTGATGGGTTTATTTTTATTTTTTTTTGTATCCCTTCCTCAAAATAGATTTCTAAACACAGCCGAAGGGAAAGGGGAGAGGGGGCGAAAGAGTATTCTCCAGATTCCAGGGAGGGGAAACCTCGTTCTCTTTTGAATTTTTTTAACAAAAATACAAAGAAAAAAAACAAGCCCTTTTTCAATGATGATACCATGAAGAGATTTTTTTGAATCTAAGAGGAGGAATGCAGGAAAAACATCTTGTACAGAAAATTTCCTTCCCTGAATTAAAGCTACTGGTTTTCCATATATGCTACATGGTAGCAATGCAAGCTTTCTTAAGACATTATTAAATTCGCTTCAAATATAGAAACAAAAGCTGAATTTTCAATCACCTAAGAAAGATACACAGACACGAAAAATTGAGACTTTATCAGATAAATGATTGCTTACTTTATTTTATAGGTATTTGTCCTTTTCATGTGTCATTTACTTGAGTAATTCTATAATTCCATCTTATTACTAACAATATAGCCAGAAGACTGTCTTGAAGAATAGATGGCCTTGAAGTAGAATTCCAGTTTATAGGAGAATTTGATCAAAGCTTATTAAACATCTCTAAGGTTCGAACCATAGAAAATTAGGAACGTAATGTGTTATGGAGCTGGAATGGGCATTTGCCCCTCCCTAACCTTGTTTTTCCCCTCCCCCAAACCTCATTCCCCCCTTCTGAAATTTAGTTTCTTCCAAAATCTTGTCTAAACTAATATAAACCTATAAATTCAAGCATCTACAGAAACACATAATTTTTTTAAAAGTAACTTTATAGTCCTTTTAGAGTACTAAATAGTACCTCTGAGGTACCAAATGGCTTCTTTTTAGTTTTTACTGCTATTTTCATTTAATTTTGGACAAAAGGTTCCATCTTTGCCCCTCCATCCCCTTCAAGTTTGGATTTTGACGAAATTACGCCGCTGTAAAAAAGTAAAAGAAATGAAAAAAAGTCCTATAAGATGGTGTCGAGCTAGAAGGACTTAGTAGAAAGAAAGTAGTACGAGGAAAGTTGCATTCCAAGATGGTGATATCTTTTGATTTCTCAAGGACAGAAGATATTTACCTTATGCAGTAATAGAGTGTATGGATTTGAGTTAGTTTTGTTCAGATTTCTTGTGCAATGCTTTGCCTTTTACTTTTTAGCCTAAATAAATTACGTGGCTATGCTCTAAGAATAATAAATCCAGAAATAGTTACTTTCTAAGACAAAACAAAAGAGGACTAAATGTAGCTTGGACTTGGCTCGGTTTTACACCATCTAAGGGCTTAAGAAATAAATACAAGAATCTTTTTCCTTCCAATCTCGTAGAGGCCCATTGGCCCATCACAAAGTCATCTCCCCCTGGAGGAAATATATATATATATATATATATATATATATATATATATATATATATATATATATATATATATATATATATATATATATATATATATATATATCAATGGAGAATGGAGAATCGCCTTCAAATGGAGAATTGCCTGTTGATGCTCTCGTGAAGGGAAAAGAAGTCTGTCTTCCCCTCACGCCTAGGACTTGGCACGCTATTGCAACAAACCAAGAGTGCCTTCGAGCATCCCTTACCCACTGAAAAGTAGCTCCCCTGGATGTAATCTGCAAAAGATAACAACAAACATTTAGCCAGCCACTTGTCAATTGAAGAGCTATAGGCAACTAAGGGAAAAGCCCTTTAAGGTAAAATGCATTTTATGATTCAAAAAAGCAAACATATAATGTCATAAACTTGAAGTGGTGGACGGGCATGGATTTTAAAAATTATCGAAACTGCGGGTAGCACCAACACCACTCTAGACAAATGAAGTCAAACGTCTGTAAATTACATAGTCTCTGAGAATTTAACATATTTGCTTGATAAAAGTAAGTATCATGCCCGAGATATATAACTGTTTTCTCTTTGTTTCTTTTTTTCGTTTTTATTCCCCTTAACTTTCTTAAAAATGTCTGAGAAAGGTTTTCAAAAAACAAAATTCAGCAAGAGTTGAACGATCCCCTTTAAGAAACTATGGAGCTCTTTTTTTCTAAAAAATATTTGCTGAAAAATAGTAAATTAATAAATATATAATGAAAGTAAATTTTTAAATTACTTAAATTAGTTAATTAATAGATTGAGCAACCAAGAAACTTGATATATTAAAATATAAGGTAAATCTAAAGTGTCTAAGTAGCAGTTTTTTTGTAAAATGCAGTTAAATTTAGCAATAAACTATTTAGGGATAGGTAAGAATTTTAAATCACAACATTTTGCTTGTTTTACAAGTAAGACTTAAAAATAGGGGCTCTAATTCCAATCTTATTACCTCAAAAAAGCAAAAGAATATTTATAGCTAAATTTGGCAGCTATTTACCGACCAACGGCCACGGATGCAAAAGTCCTTTGAATCGTTGCTGCGTCCTACCCCTGTCACGGCCAAATCTCTGTTTTTTTTACGCTTAACTTCATGACTAAAAGTATTTTTCATTGAGTGCCTAGGGATCTGCGAAGCTAATAGTCGATTATGCGCAGTTGACTTGGCTTCGGAATAGTTAAAAGGGTACTTATAGATATCTTGAACATTTTACTTATTCAAAATAAACAAAGAGCTTTAAATAATCAATTGTTTAATTTTATAAATTTTTGAATACAAACAATACTGAAATCGAATTCAAGAAAGTTTGAGCGGTTAAGAAAAAATTGTTTAATCAGGGAACGGAAATTTACCCTGACAGCCAATTTCAGTTAATAACAACACGGAGGTTATTATCAATTGCTCGTACAGGGCTTAAAGTATTAAGGACACTAGAAATGAATTTTTTTCTTTATTATTTTTTTAATTGGTTAATTGGATGCTTTCACAGCCATATACGTCTTAGAAAATAAGGAAAAATCGGAAACTGAATATTTTTTTTTCACAAGTGCCCACCAGTTCTAAAAATAAAAA